>NC_062541.1:14893852-15193852 GCF_022655615.1 Tachysurus fulvidraco
ATGACAGATCCAGTCTGCTTTGTCTCATTCTCACCCATGGGTCTGAAGGCTCATATAATAGCTTTATGATCTATAGCTTCCACTACTCCACTACAGTTCTGCTAAAACTACGGCAATGGAAATTCTGCTCATATCTGCTGAGTTTTCAGAGAGCTGATGGTTTGCTGAAGACTCACTGCATGTCAGTGCAAAAAATCAACATGGATAACAATGAATGAAAAGCATGCTGGCTTTTATGCAAATGAAACAATGCTAACCGACAGTCATTAGCTTTCACATATAGTTGGCTTTTTTTCAGTCTTACTTTTGTTATGTCTCAAAATCCTGTGATGAACCACACATGCGAGAGTAAAGTTAGCACTGAGAATGAAACCTTTTTGCCTTTTAAAGATGGATTACAGTAGCTTAGTTTCTGTAAATACACACTTAAATATGCTAATTACAGAAAATGAACTTAAATTACATTAACACAAGTATTAGAGACATACAATATGATTTTTTTTTATACTCAAACTTTCCTGTAAGACTGCTATGTAAATTTTTTAGATTCCTCTGACTCGGAGAACGATCTGAACAAGAACGATCTAAACCTGATCCCGTACAGCCCGGTGACACCACATCACTGCCCACGCAAACGGCCCGTGCTCTTCTCTCCCAACATCCTGGCCAAAACCATCGTCCAGAAGTTCCTCAACTCAGGAGGTGCAATGGAGTTCAACATCTGTAAGCCAGGTAAGCAAAGTCGACGGTCAAAGTGAGCCCACAGGTTAACAGATAAAACGATCATTTAATCATTTAATTAAAAAGAAGGCGTGTATTTACAAAGGTGACAAGAAGGTATAAGGTACAGATCAATACTAATCATGTCGGATCGAAATGCTATTTGATTTGATTGTGCTATATAATAAGCACTATACTACAAAATGGATAGATGGAAAATTTCAGACCCTAATATATACATTATAGTAAGAGTTTAACATTTAATTCAGAAACAATTGCATTCCTCAGATTTGAAGCTAAAAAAGATTTGAAATCTACCACAATATACACAAAGTAGTGGTGTGTCACCTATTCAGAATTACGCAAACTTACTGTAGGACAAAACATTTTCTGAACTGGATATTATAAATCCAAGGATCGTTCTGGTCGTGTTCATGCTGCCGATTGTCCTTTGTGTTTAAGACTTTTGTGCTTAAGTCAGCACTTTCCACCACAGGCTACTGGGTCACTGGGTATCATGTGTTGAAAGTTCAGCAGTTACACACAAAAAAGCTGCCAGCTCTTTTGCACCAGAAATAATATTCTCTAGCGTCATGCTTACTAACAAGATGTTTACTGCTCATTTCACTAATTAGCCAGTTAGAATCACATGAGTGAGAGAGTGAGTAAACAAATTAGCCTATAAAAAAGATTACTATTAAAGTATATAGGAGAATTTTAAGGATTTAACACGATAAAGTTTTTTGTATTATATACATGACAGCACAGGGAAAATCTATCCTTCCTATTGAAGCTTGTTAGGAAGTCGCGGACTGAGTGCAAGGTCAGTCATGATATAGAGCCTGTAGAGCAGAGAGTGTTACGGGGCCTTGCTCAAGGGCCTGAGAGTGTTGTCCTGAGGTGCTGGGGCTTGAATCCCTGACCTTCTGATCAATAATCCAGAGTCATGAGATAATAATTTATTTAAAAATAATCTATTAATCTATCTAAATAAAAAGGAAATAAAGAACTTTAATAAGAGTTTCAGTAATTAAGTAGATCTCAGGTTACATTTTGGCATTTAAATAAATCATATTACTGACTAAATGAATGAATTACTGAATTACTGACTGATTGACTAAATTACTGCTTGACTGACTGACAGATGACTGACTGCCTGACTGACTGACTGACTAAATTACTGCTTGACTGACTGACAGATGACTGACTGACTGACTGACTGACTAAATTACTGCTTGACTGACTGACAGATGACTGACTGACTGACAGACTGCACTTCTGATTGACTGACTGAATTACTTATTGGCTGATTGACCGACTGACTGAACTACTGATAGAGTGACTGAATTACTAATTGACTGACTGCATTTACATTTACATCATTTTGCAGACGCTCTTATCCAGAGCTACGGATCGCAGCAGCCGGGTGGTATGCGAGAACTTAGGCAGGTTTAAAACAAGCCATGTAGCTGCATTTTGGATCATTTGCAGAGGTTGAATTGCGTCCATAGGTAGACCTGCCAGCAGTGTGTTGCAGTAATCCAGTCTAGAGATGGCAAGAGACTGAACAAGTACCTGAGCAGTCTGTATGGACAATAATGGCCGAATCCTTCTAATGTTGTAGAGAAGGAACCGACATGAGCGAGTCACATTAGCAACATGAGAGGAAAAGGACAGCTGATTGTCCATATTTACTCCAAGGTTGCAAACTGTGGCTGAAGGGGTGATCAGATCGTTGTACAGGGATATAGCAAGGTCATGACCTGGTAATGAATCACCTGCGATGAACAGCAGTTCACTTTTGCTAGGATTGAGCTTTAACTGATGAGCAGTCATCCATGATGATATTTCTGCCAGACATGCTGAGATCCGAGCAGAAGCTGTGGCATCTCAGGGTGGGAAAGAGAAGATAAGTTGTGTATCATCAGCATAGCAGTGGTAAGGGAACCCATGTGAGGTAATAACTTCACCAAGAGAGTGAGTATACAGTGAGAATAGAAGAGGACCAAGTACTGAGCTCTGTGGGACACCAGTGGAGAGTCTACGTGGAGCAGATGTCACTCCCCTCCATATTACCTTATATGAGCTAGGGTAGGAAGCAAACCATTCCCAAGCTGATCCACAAATCCCAAGACTCCTGAGGGTGGACAAGACAGTCTTGTGGTTGACCATATCAAACGCTGCTGAAAGGTCGAGGAGGATAAGGACGGATGATTGTTTGGCTGATCTAGCAGCATGTTGTTTTTTCTGAGACATCCAAAAGGGCAGTCTCTGTGGAATGAGCTGCTTTAAAGCCAGACTGGTTGGATCTTGGAGGTTGTTCTATGAGAGATAGAAAGACAGTTGATTGTAGACAATGCATTCAAGAATTTTTGAAAAAAATGAGAGAAGTGATACCGGTCTGTAGTTACTGATGTCTGATGGATCCAGAGCAGGTTTCTTTAGGATAGGAATAACCCTTTCTCACTTAAAAGTAGTTGGAACCTGACCAGATGTTATGGATCTATTGATGATAGTGGTAATGAAGGGCAGAAGGTCTTGCAAGATGGTCTGAAGCATAGTGGAAGGGAGTGTATCCAATAGGCAGGTGGTAGGATTGCAAGACTGGATGAAATGTAAAATATTTTCTAGATTACTAGATTACTGACTGAATTACTGACCGATTTACTGACTGACTGACTGACTGACAGATGACTGAATGACTGACTAAATTACTGACTGACCGACTGAATGAATGAATGAATGATTGACTGACTGACTGACTGACTGACAGATGACTGAATGACTGACTAAATTACTGACTGACCGACTGAATGAATGAATGAATGAATGATTGACTGATTGACTGACTGACTGACAGATGACTGAATGACTGACTAAATTACTGACTGACCGACTGAATGAATGAATGAATGATTTACTGACTGACTGACTGACAGATGACTGTTGTAGAAAGGACATTATTTACATAATATTTCCTGTCCAGTGTCATCCAAATGAGGATGAGGTTCTCTTATCAGTCTGGTTCTTCTCAAAGTTTCTTCCTCATATCATCTCAGGGAGTTTTTCCTCAATACCATTGCCTATAACTATATATATTGTTATAAACAATATACAAATGATTGAACTAATGTGTGTGTGTGTGTGTGTGTGTGTGTGTGTGTGTGTGTGTGTGTGTGTGTGTGTGTCTGTGTCTGTGTCTGTGTGTGTCTGTGTGTGTCTTCCCTGTCCGAATTTGGCGTCTTTTCAGACATCCTGACAAGAGAAGAATTCCTCATGAAGCAAAAGATAGAGCCGATCATCTTCTCAAAGGAAAGGCAGGCAAGCACGTACGAGTGCATCACCCCTGAGAACATCGAAGCTGTTGCATTTAAGGTATGTTATTTATGCTTGAAATAGTTCCTCCTGTATGATTGGAAACTCCAGATAAACAGGATCCTGGGTTAAATAGTTTGAATTCGCACATAGCTCATACTTTACTCAGGGTTAACAATGAATTCTGGGTCTTCATAATCTAACACTTTTACATCAATGATTCAAAAAAGTTCAGGTCTGTCAGAAAAGTGGATGACTTCAAGGATAAAACCAGGCCCAAATGCAGGGATAACAGAAACACAATTTATTAACAAAAACAACAAAAAATCCCCAAATCCAGGAAACTGACACAGCACAGACAAACACTGAACAGACGAGGACTCAAAAAACAGACCCTGCCTGTTTCTGTAGTTGCTTTTCCTGCCTGCCCTAAACTCTGCTCTATTTTCCTGTTTTGGAATGTTTTTTACCCTTCTTTCTGCCTGCTCTGCATTGCCCCTTTTGCCCATGCTTTGGATTACAAGACTGTCTTTTATATTGAACTGTGCCTGGTCTGTGTCTTGCATTTGGGTCCTCGTCCGCCATTCCTGATAAGGTTCTGTACATCTTTTATTTCTCTTTTTACATTTGTTGTGTAGTTGATCAGGTGTTCGTTGATATCCAAATCCTGCTAACCTTTCAGCCTGACGTATGTTTCGTCCTGGTTCTCACCTGATATCAGGCACATGCTGTTCAGTTTCTGATTGGGTTTCTTTTCTTACGTGTCAAACATTCCTTTCTCCAGTGTTCAATGCAGGATTTAGAACCCGATGTTAAGCACCGAAAGGTCTGAAAATCCCTTTTAGATTGGTAGATCAGTTTGATTAAATACAGTCATGTTTTGTTGTTCAACTTTCTTCGGTGCCACCATTTTGTTGCATTGAGCTGTATCATTCTTATTAGGATCACTAGCTGACCCAGAAATTTGGGTGACAATTGCGCTGGCAGTCTGACAACTAATTCATAGAGATCTGCTCTGATTCTCCACTCTTGTTTAAACAGAGGAGAGCTGGAGAGTGATGTAGAACTGTAGAACCTGGCTTACGGAGAGAGAGAGCTCCTTAAGGTTTTGTCAGGTGATTAGAAGCTTCATTTTCATGCCTCACTGATGAATATGTCAGGAGACACATGAACTTTTTACACTGTGAATAGTGTACCTCTGAAAGCTGTGTGAAAAAAACCCCCAGAAACAGCACAACACGATTTGGGAAACAAAACCTAAACCATGGTTTCACTTGAATACCCAAATTATGGAAATAAGCCCATGTAGATGTTTCTCTGCTGCCTGAAATCTGTTCGGTCTGTTCATTCCTTGCATTATGACTCACTTATAGCTGATGCGGCACATTTTTTGCCTTCTAAGACTGCGTAAGACTGCGTTCACCCTCTGATGCTCTAACCCTGTGTTCTGTTGCAGGGTAAACACTGTCTCTTGGAAGCAGATCTGAGCTGTGCAAAAGAATTACTTAGGAGAGAAATCTACCCCATCGTCATCTTCATCAAAATCTGTGAGAAGAACATCAAGAAATTAAAGTAAGCAGCAATAAATAAATAAATTCAGGGTTTCAGTAATCAAGTAGATCTCGGTTTACATTTTGCCATTTAAATAAATCATATTACTGAATTACTGACTGACTGAATAAATTACTGACTGACTGACTGAATCAATTACTGACTGACTGAATCACTTACTGACTGACTGAATCAATTACTGACTGACTGAATCACTTATTGACTGACTGAATCAATTACTGACTGACTGACTGAATCAATGACTGACTGACTGAATCAATTACTGACTGACTGACTAAATTACTGAATGAGTGACTGACTGACTGACTGATGGAATTTTTGACTGACTGAATTACTGATTGACTGACTAAATTACTGACCGATTGACTGACTAAACTACTGGCTGACTGATTGACTAAATTACTGATTGACTGACTAAATTACTGACTGACTGACTGAGTAGATTACTGACTGACTGACTGACTAGATTATAGATTGACTGACTGACAGATGACTGACTGAATTACTGACTGACTGAATTATTGACTGACTGAATTACTGAGTGACTGACTGAATTACCTACTGTCTGACTAACTGAATGACTGACTTAATTACTCTACTAAATAAAATGAATAAATACATTTTCAAAAAATGTACAAATATACCTGAAATTCTGTCAAATGTGTCTTGAAAAACATCCAAAAAAGTCGAAGAATTCACTTTTCTGCTTATAACCTAATATGACAAATCTGCTTCAAGGAAGCAAAAATATCATGAATATTTCACCAGGAGTTTTTATTTAGTTTTGAATCTAACCATGACTGTCTTCCTGCAGAGATCAAACTAGTAAGGAATTTATTTAACAAACCTGGTGGTAAAAACAAGCTGTGTGCATAAAGATGCTTGTAGCTTCAATACTTAAAGACGGGGTCTCCATTGTTTGAGAAAAGCTTCAGAAAACTGCGTTGGCCCACCAAACCAAACAAAAACAAAACTAAGGTGTAGCCAATGAGCAGAAAGGGGCGTGTCTTGTCAATATGTGCGGAGAGACTGTTCAGTGCGCATGTGTGATGTTAGCAGACAGCGGTTTTAATATTGACATGGCGGATAAAAACAAAGAAAGAAAGCGAAGAAAGGCTTACGATCAGGCAAGAAGTAGGACTAACAGAATATGGCTTTCTATCAATTAAAGTTCAGAATATTAAATCAATCAATACACATACTTGTGTTACTGCAAGTCTTTGTGCCTGAAACATGTGCACACGCTCCAAGTTTTCTGTTTCCATGTTATCGGCAGCAACGTTCCGACCTCTGCCTCTAACATTAGCTCTGCCTCGGGTTCTACTGTAGGTGTTGACCGTCTCCTTCCGCGTGAAACGGAGTTAAACCTTTCACGGTACAACACACAGTACTACAAAAACACATTTGTATTACCACAGTATTACTCATTGAGTTCATTTATTGATAAAAATATACCCTCGGTCAGCTGCCCCAACAGGTTACGCAATAATACTTGTCGGGGTTATACTTGGGTTATACTTGTCTGATGTATGTGTGGGGCGGAGCTATCAAAACAGGGGTGGGACCCAATTGGGTTGGGGGCGTGTTTGTTTTAGTGATTTCAAATGTCAACATTGGCTTTCAAACAATGGAGACCCCACCTTTAAGTGTGATTTAAAACAACTTTTTAGGTTAGATTTAATTTAATCAAAATCTTGTCAGATTCAGCTGTCAAGCTGCTGAGTGTCATGCTCATATGACTGAATTATTTTACTGTGTTTTATTTTTATTTTTATTGTATAGCACAGTATGTTTTCCTGAACTTTATCTTTCTTTATTGCACATATCTCAACCATTTCTATCATTTGTTTTTTTTTACTTTTTTCTTATTTTAAAATGTTGGAACTTGTGGTTGAGATATGTGCAAGAGAGAAAGATAATGTTCTGATAATGTTCATACTGTATTTTATAAAAAAAAAATTAATACAGTAAAATAATTCAATCATATGAATGTCTTTCATTAAAAAAATTGCATTCAATATTTACTAGAATATTATTAACTAATAACACACACACACACACACACACACACACACACACACACACACACACACACACATTTATATATATATATATATATATATATATATATATATATATATATATATATATATATATATATATATATATATAAGCAAAATATTGTATAAGTATAAACTGAGAGAAATCCTGTTTTGTTTCCATGGTAACACCTGTAACACATATGGTACAGTCACTGCAGGGTTTCCAAGTAACAATTACCAAAGTTACTAAAACAAAACAGATCACATTGCTAAATTAATTTTTTATATTAATCGAATTTATGATGTAATATACACTATATAGCTACGTGTCAGTGCAAACTTCACACTATTACACTTGTATGCGGTTTTTCCTCAGAAAGTTACCACAAAATTTATTTCTACAGAACGCCTCTGTTTGCAATAGACTTACAGTTTCCCTTCACTGGAACTCAAACACTGTTCTATCACGACAATGAACCTGTGTTAGAAAGTAGAAGAAGAACTTGAGAAGATCTCGAGTGTCCTGCACTGAGCCCTGACTCTGACTCAACCCCACTGAACACCGACTGAACCCCAGACCTCCTCACTCTTACACCATCAGTGTCTGATCTCACTAATGCTCTTGTAGCTGAATGAACACAAATCCACACAGACTCACTCCAACATCTAGTGGAAAGTCTTCACAGAAGAGAAGAGAAGAGATTATTATAAAAGGTGGTAAAAGGGGATTAATACAATATAATCCCTGTGGGTTTAGAATAGGGACACCCCAAAACACCCCAAAAAGTAAACTAATCCAGTTGTGATTTCTACAGACCTGGCAACCTCTAGTCTCATTGGACAACTAGAACTTGATACTGACTGAATTGCTGTAGTTTTCCCTCTGTGTTTTGTTCTCCTGCTGCAGCTGTTTTCCTCTTTATATATATATACATTAAAGAATTTCTCTTTTTTGTGACTAATGGACCTGAACATTTTACAGGAGGCTGCCTCTGAAGGTGGACTCAGAAGACGAATTCCTAAAGATGTGCCGCGCTAAGGAGAAAGAGCTGGAAGCCCTGCCGTGTCTCTACGCCACTGTGGAGCCTGACTCATGGAGCGGAGTGGAGGATCTTCTCCGGTTCATTAAGGACAAGATCCTGGAGGAGCAGAAGAAAACAGTGTGGGTGGAGCAAGACCTGCTGTAGATCACCTGACACACACACACGCGCACTCACACACACACACACACACACACACACACACACACACAGAGCCGCAGACACAGATCTCTTTCACTGATCTCTGAAACTCTGTCGCGTTTGTTGGCACTGGAATGTAGAAGCAAGCCGCTGCAATGCAAAGAGGAAGTGATGCAGAGGTGTGTGGTTCCTGTGCAGTGAAAAAGAAAATGTGCCCCAGGATTGTCTTTTTTCTGACAACAGTCCCAGCCAGAAGTGGAAGCGTTCTCATTCAAAGGATTTTTCTATCTCCTGACGTGCTGCTGCGCTCAATAAAACATTATTTTCTTCACATTGTATATGTATTACCCAATAAGGCACAGCATTCTGATAGATTCCATTCACTTTTTTTTTTTAAATTTATTTATTTTTTTTATCCCTTTGTAAATGCTCACTGCAGCTCTCATTTATCATCCTGAGTGACCACAAACAAGATGAATGTTGATAATTCGAAACCGAATTTGATGCCCTTATCATTGTATTGCTTAAACGATGGACCGGAGCTCTGATTTATTTTACTCCATTGCTGTGTTCACAGTATATTTATTTTACAGCCAACATGCTGTGCATTATTTAAAAGAAAGTCTATGTCATTTCTACCCCATGTTTGTCTATAACTTGTCTTAGCTTGTTATAGATTCTTTCATTAGGTACAGTATACACATGCTGTGTAATCAATAGTGCATTTGGGGAAAAAAAAAACATGCAGCATTAAGTTTGACTGAACGATGAATCGTGTGAGTGATTAGAATATGACATGGAGAGAGATGTTCTTCCGGAGCTGTAACATTACAAAAGTTCCACATGTAACTCACAGAAGAAGTAAAAAAAAAGGGGAACTAGGACCATGTCAGTGATTTGCCTCTGAAAGCCAGATGTTCTCTCTGCTGTGAAATTAAGGGCCCTCGAGCTTGACGTAGAATCCTGTGATAACTTTCACATCATTTCAAACTTGTGCATAATTATAAATGTGTTACTAACTAATGTGTTGATGGCAAGACACTACAGGTGTAGTCAATAACGGATAAATGCATAACAACGTCTTAAAATGTAGCAATCAACAAATCAAAACTCGTCCCCGATGTTGCCAGCTTTGAGGAACAATCATTTTATATCATATAATACTGTACGTCCCGGAAAAACTTGGGATAATATGCCTCAGTTCTTGTGACGTTTTTACAACCGTTTTTTTTCCTTTTCTCACAGTAGGGTTTTTATATAGTTCATCTACTGCATTCTTGCAATTTTCCACCTTTATTCCTTCCCACCTTTATTCCTCTCTTAAAACTTATTTAAGAAAGAAATTTCCCCCCAAATGTTGATAACTGTTGTAATTATTTGAGATTTTTATACTGAAAGATAAATTGAATTTTATTTTCTTGATTAAATAATAGTGAATGAAGTAATTTTTCAAGTCTTCCTTTGGAAGTAGCGTCATGGCACTGAAATAAATAATTCGATTCTACTGACGTCATAGTTCGCAAATGTATGCGTGTTTAATTATGCAAAACCTGATTTTCATAAATAGATGTACTTTTTTTTAATTTCTTATACAAAAAAAAATACAGGAAAGAAATCAGCTTGCAAAAACGCGCTTTGATTGTGATATCTTTTTTTTATTCCCTTTAGTGTCTTGCCTTAAATGAATGTATACAGTATGTCTCTGTTTGAGCTATTTATTACAGTTAAAAGATTCAATCTCCTTGAGCACCGAGAGCATATATGTCTGTAAGATAAGATACACAGGAATATACTATATATATATATATATATATATATATATATATATATATATATATATATATATATATATATATATATATATATATATATATGAGAGAGAGAGAGAGAGAGAGAGAGAGAGAGAGAGAGAGAGAGAGAGAGAGTACTGATGTATTAGATAAAAAATATGATCTGTTTCACATTAAACCTGTTTTGTTGAAAGAACAGTCTTATTTCCTGTATTACTATTATAGCTTTAACTTTCTGAACAGATCTAGGGCTTGCTTCAGCTTGTTTTTTGGCAACTTCTTTTGATGCTTTGCCAACTTGCACTTTCACTGAGCTGTAAATGTACTGAAATAGTGCAAAAAAACAAAAAAAAAAAGAAATCCAAAACAGAACACATCACGAGTCGAACAGTGGAAATTTCAGTTGGTTGGTGGCTGCGATTGACAGGTCGGAGTCGTCTGTGGTGGCGGTGGTTCCTCTCAAAGCAGCGTCACTGAAGACGACAGCTCTTACGGTAAAGCTGAGTTTCCACTGCGACTGGAAATGTTGATTTGCACAGCTCCTGAATGGTCTCCTGATTTACCAAAAAAACATATAAATATACCTGTAGGTGCACGCCCTCGAGACCCACTTGTCATCTTTTCTCCTGGTTTTACATGGAAGATGATTCATGAGCGTGTCAGAGTTTTGTAATCTGAAACTGAGAGAGAATGTAAACAGATCATCCTGCGTTGCTTCATGACTTGTTCTCGTGTATGGCAAATAGTGGAAAGTCTTGTTTACTCTCAAACAGACAGCATGGCGATTGTGTGCTGTTGCTGTGATCAAACTCTAGAAAGGAAGGACAGCAGAGGTGTGACTATTGAGCTTGCTCAACTGCACAACTCATGCTAAGACTTTCTAAGGTGGGGTTTCATGAACTGCAGACAAATATCATTGTAGGCTTAGTTTTTGTTAGTTTTTTTGTTTTTTGTATTTCACTTTAGAATATATTAAAAAAATCCATCCTTTTTAAAACTTTACATTTACATTTGCTCCATTTGGCAAATACCCTTATTCATACAAAAGACATACAAAAGTGCTTAAGTCTCTGTCTCTATATACCTCCTACCCTGAGAGATGGTGGGACCAGTCAAACAGTGCTGTAGATCTGAGGGAGTGAGGTGCAGTGTGAGGAGCTTCAGTGTTTTGAATCTGATGTGTGCAGCTACCACAATCAAGTAAAGGAAGCGCAGCAGTGATGTGGTGCGGAAGAAAGTATTTTGGATCTTTTGTAGAGGACGAATTGCGTTCATAGGTAGTCCTGCCAGCAGTGAATTGCACTTGTCAGTTCTAGTCTTAAACTTTTCGTGCTATCTGAGGGAGGAAAGGAGAATACAAGTCATGAGCATAGCAGTGCTAAGAGAAAATAACTTCATCAAGAGAGTGAGTATACTGTACAGGGAGAAAAAGGAAAGGACCAAGCACTGAGCCCTGTGGAATACTCTGCATGAAGCAGATGTCACTCCCCTCCATGTTACCTGATATAAGCAACCTTCCATGTAGGAAGCAAACCATCCCAATGCTGATCTGCCCTGGACAAACAGTTAATTATACATAATGCATTCAAGAATTTTAAAAGAAATGTAAGAAGATCTGCTGCTATGGTTGTGAAATGTACAAATGAATGAGTAGGGGAATCCTGGTTGTGAAATGTTGGCACAGTCAGGTAAGAAATGAAGGGTTGGCAGACTTTCTCAATCTTTTCATTGTAAAAAGAAGCAAAGTCTTCAGCAGTCACGGAGGATGAAGCAGGTGGAGCCGGGGGGTTAAGTACTGAATAGAAGAAGTTGTGGACCTTACGAGGGCTACAGGGAAAGCTTCAAGATTTTTCTTGTAGAAGAAGTCTTAGCAGAAGTCACATCTGAAGAGAACTTGGCCTAGGAGAGTATGGTAAGAATCTTAATGGCTCTGGGTTATTGATAAGAGGATCAGGGTTCAAGCCCCAGAACTGCCAAGCTGCCACTGTTGGGACTTTGAGCAAGAACCTTAACCCTCTCTGACCCAGGGGTGCTGTATCAAGGCTGACCCTGCACTCAGTCCATAAACTCCAAAGGTTGGATACGTGAAGAAAAGGATGTGTACAATCAAATGCTTTTCATTATTATTTAACAATTTATCTTAGATTTGTATAAATAACAATAATGAAAAAATTATAGTCACTGGAAATTACAGTCACTGGACAGTTCGGGGATAATAACCACAAATACATGAACAAGTGAATACATCTTGTGAGTATGTGACTACATGTGAGTTACACCAAACACACACACACACACACTTTCAATGAGATTATAGTGAGAATCAGAATAGTGTTATGATTACTTATTACTGAAACACGGTAGTGTGCATTAGTATTGACCCCCTTTGAACTGTAGTCTGGAAATAAAATAAATAAATAAACACCTCATTTAGATCTGTTTAATTAAGGTTTGGTGGTAAAAGCTATCAATCCAATGGAGCACCATGCTATTAATATAAAAGAAGCTGAGAAGTCAGTCACCAGTATGACTTGCTTTGGAAGACTAGTATATAAAACTTGTCCTCTGCCTTTTTTTCTTCTTCATCTTCTTCTTCTTCTTCTTCTTCTTCTTCTTCTTCTTCTTCTTACAGCCAGCTGCCACAGGAAGCAGAGCACACATCACTGGGGTATTGCTTTGGCAGATGGCTCACCAGACTGTTAAGATCGGCCGTCAGTCAAATCTGCGAAGAATGTAGGAGCTGATATGTCATCATAAACACTCCATCAGAGTAAGAGCATGTTTGTGTGTGAGTGTATGTGACAGACATCAGGATTTCTGCATCAGACTCACACTTGCCATCTGTGCCTCAACTGCAGCACTCGAGATGCTTCTGAACAAGCCTCCGGTTCCACCCAGGAGTCAGAGCCGACTCAACTGGAGTGTCCTGCTTTCGCTAAACCGGAGGTTAATGTGTGTTTTTCAGGCTCGCTTGTGAAGCGCAATGTCCCTTGTTACTGTCTATGATGAAACACATTTTCTAGATCATTGCTTTAATTAGAAAAGTGGAACAGTTTTTTTTATTTATTTGTATGGCAGCTGTATCTCTGAAACATTACCTGCTCAGTGAAGTGAACTCACCGAGGCTTCATTCTCGTCTGGTGAACGTCTCCCACTTGTCTGCTCTGCTTTGCTCTGTCTGATAAAAGCTTTATTACACACCTGAGTGTCTTGACATCTCGTGATGTTGACATCCTTGTTTCAGCCTGCATCGTGTTTGTCTTTCATTTAAGCGTAAAAGAGCACTTTTCCTGAAGTTCTTTTTGATGAACATATACAATCTTAACCGTCCTTCATTCTCCATCCATCAATAACTAACACTAATGTGATGTTTGCAGGGCATGTTTTTATTTGAGGTCCCACTATTGCAGGATGTAAATGTGATAGGGAGTTAATTATTTACGTGCTTTCGTGTTAGTACAAAGTAATTAGATGTTTTAACAGGAAGTTGGATTTCAGGTATGGTCCATGGAGAACAGATGTATTTATTCATTTCTCTTAATTAGGTCGCACAACACATCGGATAGTATACTGATGTTTTTATTGATTTGTAATTAATATTATTTAATGTTCAGTTTTTTTTAAAACCCTTGCCAAAACATGTTTTGTAAAAAGACTGAAACCCTCCTTGTTACTCAGTTCTCTAAGTAATTAGGCTGAATCATATAATAATAATAATAATAATAATAATAATAATAATAATAATAATAATAATAATAATAATAATATAATTATCTCCCATAATAAAGGTTTATATAATATGTATTTTTAAGTATGTAATTTTCTGTAATTATTTTTCTATAATAATTAAATTCTCTATATTATTTTTTAAAAAATTCTATAATATTGTTATTATTACAGAATATGCTTCATATTGAACTTCGGTAATGTCAAACAAATTAAAATAGTTTTAATATTATCTACATAAAATTAAGTTTAAAAAGTTTTAAAAAAAATTTTTTAAAAAAAGAAATATTGTTGGACTTAGCATAAAATACCACAATGTTGCTGTCCTGAAAAGCATCTCAGTCGTTTCTGTTATTACTAAAAAACGACTAAGCAGGAAAACCTTCTGACAAACAAAGTCCACTTTCACACTTTTTGTTCTTTCCTGCACTTGCTTTTGGTCATGATGAACTGATCAGAAGCCTGTGAGGCTGTGAGGTTTCTATGCTGACTGAGTTGTTTGGAAACAAAACATTATCCTCTTTTCAGTTCTCCATGCTCTTATCAGCGTAAAGAGATTGCACGCATTGTTCCAATTGCTGTTCATCCAGCTTTCATTCAGGCCACTCTTCACAAGAGCAATTTTCCTTTTGACCAACAAGAAAAATGGCTGTTTGTGTTTCGGGGTATTGATGTGGTGTTCAAAATGTGTAATCATGGCGGTGTTGCGCTCTAGAAGCCTCTTCAGGCTCATTCTCTGCAGCGTGTGCTGATTTCTTCCTTCTCCCCAAAAACCTAGGTCAATTAACCTCCTCCTTGAAAATCAACTTGAAAGCTTTTCCATTAAATGTTTCCCTTATACAAATCAACTAAATAATGGCTGAGTTTTAAGCCTTCTGTAATCAGAAAGTGTTTGTTTTTCTAGTGGAAAAAGCCACATTAGAATTTACTTCCTTGCTGAAATGCAAGAGAGGAAAGTTATATAGTCTATATACTAATGCTGATCTGCGAGATCTCTGCCACAGGTATCAGGTCAAAAGCACTGATCCTAATACGTCCCTTATTTCATTATGTTTACATTTCTACAGCTTTATTGACCGATTTGTCTACCACGTTTTCCACCGTATCCTGAAGCACAGTTATGTACAAATTTAATAAATAATTTCCCACACTCAGTTTATTAAGGTTATTAAGTGATTACTTGTTGGTGTATCACTGATCATTTTCATCATCATTTCCCATTTGCACTTTTCTGCAGTTCATTTGAACAGAATTGATTTTAATAACTAATCTCTTTATAAATGATGGATGGGAGAGGCTGGAATTTAAAAATCCAGAATCAAAGCACAGACACACACTGCCCCCTACTGAAACAAGTATGTAATGTGCAAACAGCATAGACGCTAATTCAAAGACGCTTGATACATTTAATAAATAAATGAAAAACAAACAAACAAACAGAGAAACAAAAAGATTAAATGATTCTAAAGATTCTAAAGATTAAATGATTTTCAAGGAAGTCTTGAGTGTGTGTGTGTGTGTGTGTCTGTGTGTGCGTGTCTGTGTGTGTGCGAGAGGGAGAGAGAGATTGAGAGAGAGAGAGATTGAGAGAGAGAGAGAGAGAGAGAGAGAGAGAGAGAGAGAGAGAGAGAGAGAGAGAGAAAGAGTGTGTGTTTTATTATTGGGAATACTTATGCATGGAGTAATAGTAATACAGCATTATTCTGATTCGAAAGTCACTAAAAGCAAGTGTGTGTGTGTGTGTGTGTGTGTGTGTGTGTGTGTGTGTGTGTGTGTGTGTGTGTGTGTGTGTGTGTGTGTGTGTGTGTGTGTAAAATATACTTCAAGAATCTAAAGTCGGTGTGAAGTGACATTGATATACATACAGGGGGAGAAATATATCAGATTTTTTTGAGGTCTTGCTAACAATTCAACATATGAAGTTTATTATACATTATTATTATTCATTCATTTAAAAAATCCATAGGTCTAATCTTTAAATTTGTTTCCCATGCCAGGATAATGATACAGTATGTTCGCTCACTTTACAATAGCCACCTTAATTTGTATCATGTCTAATTTGCAGTTTGTAAGTGTGCAGCTGCTGAATGCATTCGTGAACAAGGCATGTGTGTCTAATAAAGTGGCCAGAATATGCTTAAAACATTCCAAGCTCCACCTGATCACACGTATCAGCACTAGATACATTAATGTTAATCTCACTCCAAATAACCCACTACCCAAATAATATCTGAGGAGTGTAGATCCTATGGAGGTCACTGTATATTCATAGATGGAGTAAACAGTCTGTAGGTCGAGAGTGAGGTCAGTTGTAACATTTGCCACTTTTTTAAAGCGCCTTTGTAATAATACATAATAATTACTTTTTCCTTTTCATTTATAACCATTATGTTTAATACCATTTATACACTAATATCAAAGGAGATGATCAACAGGTCAATAGTATCACCTGAAATCAAATGAAGCCTGTGGGAGATATGATTTATTTATTTATTTAATTCATTCATTTATTTATTTTTAATGTGTTCCATCATGACCATGAACCTGTGCACAAAGCACGGAGCTCCATGTGGACATGACATTGTTTGAGAACGTTGGAGTGGAAGAACTGCATTGGTCCCTGACTCTGACTCAACCACACTGAACACCTTTGGGATGAACCCCCTCACTCTTGACCTCACTAATGCTCTCATAGCTGAAATGAACACAAATCCACACTACAATATCTTGAGGAAAGCTTTCACAGAACAGAAGAGTGTAGATTATTATAAAAGGTAGTAAAAGGGGATTAATGCAATATCATGCATGTGGGTTTAGTATAGGGACACCCCAAAAAGTAAACCAATCCGCTTGTGATTTTTACAGACCTGGCAACTTGGTCTCGGTGAACGAAATAGCCACAGACAGACAGACAGACAGACAGACAGACAGACAGACAGACAGACAGATAGATAGATAGATAGATAGATAGATAGATAGATAGATAGATAGATAGATAGATAGATAGATAGATAGAAGCAGATACAGTATGTGACAATGGCCATTGTTTAAAGAACTATATAAAGAAAACTCATGTAAACCGATTTGAAATAAATAGGTTGGTACTGGTGCTGGATAACACTCCTGCCTCCCCATGGGGTTGCTCGTGCGCGCCCCTTAATGCGTATGCATATACATACACCAGGTCCCAGTGAGAGAGAGAGAGAGAGAGAGAGAGAGAGAGAGAGAGAGAGAGAGAGAGAGAGAGAGAGAGAGAGAGAAGTGGAGTGCTGAAGAGAAGATATTTATCTTGATATATAGAAGAACTTTTATGAAAGTTAGATAACTGAGGAAAACGCACGGAAACCCCACGGAGTGCGGAAGGCGTGGTGCTGATACACTGACAAAGCTTTTCTTTTCTTTTCTTTTCTTTTCTTTTCTTAACGCAATCGATCGGTAAAGAGAAGATTTTATTTTTGACGTTTCAAACTTTGCGAATCAGTTCTAAAAGTTTTTTGTCTTTCGGGAACTTGTGATGGTTCTCTTATGGGATGATCCGTTCAGCTGATCCCTACTGTGTTGCTGTGAGCACGCAGGAGTGAAGTGTGCGCGCACAGAGACAAATGCTTTGCGCTGCTTTACCGATGACAAGCCCGGTCTATGTAACGCACGAACCGGACTACTGAACCAGACCGGCCCGTCATTTTATATTGGCTTGTTTTATTTTATTTTTTGGCTAAGTGGAAGGGATGGCTGGCGTGGTGCGCACCCTGAGCCGGTGTCTGCTCCCCGCTGAGCCTGGCCACGAAAGGAATAACGGGAAAGACGGAGCGCGCGAGCGGGACGCAACACAGGCGCGCGAGGCCAAACGGCGGAGTCGCGAAATCGATGCCATGCTGGCGCGCGAGAGACGCTCCGTGCGCCGTCTGGTCAAAATCCTGCTCCTGGGCGCAGGGGAAAGTGGCAAATCCACCTTCCTCAAACAGATGAGGATTATTCACGGGCAAGAGTTTGACCAGAAAGCGCTGCTGGATTTTAGAGACACCATCTTTGAGAATATTATTAAGGTACATTTCAGAAAAGTTCTTAGAAAACTTCTAAACTCACTCTGAATTTAAATTCCAACCCTTTCAGAAAAAAGATCCCTATAAGGTTTTTGCATGGTTGAAGCTTAAAGACATTTTGACTTGCAGTCGTTTAAACCAACTTGGGGTGTAATGATTCTATTCGATTCAATATTCGTTTTGATAAACGGTACTTGATTCAGGAGTCGATTCGATTCGATTCGAACATTTTGAACATAATTTGAATACAATTAAATGCTGAAATGTGTGAAGTGACTCCTGTTGTATTTCTGAATCATAATTAATACAAATATGCATAAAAAAACTAAATAAATAGAATTATTCGTAATATTTTCTACATCAGGTGACCAACATGCTCTCTGTATGTATGGCTTGAGCACATTGGGACCTCTGGCATTCAAACAGTGTGACTGCATTACATATTCCCATGATGCTTGTCACCTGTCACCACATGTTACCTTTTTGCATCTTGTCATCATACAGTACATCATTACACTGTTTGCTCACAGGGTTGAAGAAGGACAAACTGAAGAATCCTTTAGGGGCTTGATGACACATTGTCTCTCCTCCAGTTCTAATCTATGCAGCTTAATTGTCATGACTCTGTAAAGTTCTACATCCGTGTTAGAAAAGCAGAACAACCTCCAACTGAATGCTTTTGTTTGCAAATACAACCCCGTTTAGAAGGATATAATTCCGGACAGAGAATGAGATAGAGAAGAAAGTGAGAGATATCCTTCTCCTTGTGTCCTATGATCTGTGTGGTAAACAATTTTCCATGTTAATGGGTTAAATGGCAAAGGGAAATTAAAGCTGGCTACATAAGCAGAACAGTAGCCTCATGCCTTAAAACTCATTGGTTTCATTTGGCATTCACTTCTCTCTGTCCCTTTTATGCACAGCTGCAGTTCCCTTGTCATTTAGATCAATGTCTTTCAGTGCACATATGAGTCTTCTGGTCTTTCATTGAGAGTTGCAACAAAACAGATTCCCCGTCAGATGCAGTGCTAAACAGATCCGACATCCATTTATTGTTTAACGATTCTTCCCAGACTTTAGTTCCACCCTATTTTAATTGTCCTTTGTAACTTGTAGCATGTCCCCATGACACAGCACTTCACAGGACTCTTAATAATAACGATCTGATGTTATATTTCATCTTCTCCAGTGATCATGTGGTGTATGTTCTCGTTCCTGGCTCGTTCACTGGGAAACTTTCCTTGGCTGTAATTTCACCTACACTTTGGTCAGAAAAGAGTGCTGCCAATTTGGAGGGTTGGCTGAGCAGATGGGTTTTTACTTTATAAGGAAGAGAGAGGAAAAGCTTCTTTTCTCAGGGAGTGGATGTGGCCTTACATGCTTCAGCTCTTAATTTCTTTATTTCTGTGTCTTTATGTCAGACATGGTTTCAAATGTGGAAATAAACTAAACCGTCATACTAAACATCAGTCACTTCAAGCTCGAGTGCGTAGGATTTTTTTTGTTAAAAGAGAACATGCCTATTCAGGGGAGGCAGCAGAGAAGATACTCTATAATCTGATTTTCCAGAGCTGCTGTGAGTTGCCCTGACAATGCTGTCATAGGAATTCACATGTCAGATGTGTTGGATTGGATCTGACAGGCCACGCATCATATGCCAGTACAGATAAGTCACATGTCAACAGGTTCCTAGATGCACTAAAGTAAGTGTAACGCAAGCAAACCGGTATAAGTGAGCGTCTACGATATTATACTATAAGACGAACAATGATTCAGGACTTGTGGGTTTTTTCTTGCTAAGCAGGTAAATCCTTTATCTGTTCTCAATGTGGAGGGAAGCTAGTGAATGACAGATGATTGATTTGTGTTGTGGAGTACTGTGAGGGGATGTGTTGCTAAGTTTCTTGCTCACTCCTATCCTACTCATATTAGGATGCTACTTGACCCTTCTACTCATTGGAAATGTGTGGTTTAGTCCTCAGGTGAGGGTTTGAACTCATGTGATACATATGTGCTACATCGCCAAATACACAGATACAATAACAAAATATACAAAAAAAAAAAAACATCATAAATGTACAGGCATTGTAGACTGTAATTTACACATTTATTTTAGCTTGCTAGCTTGAGTTAGCTGTTTACCAACCTGTATCTAACAACTCTGGAAATGTTTTACAGGGAATCAACTATTTTTCCTACAACCGGTGCTAATATTTTAGCTAGCAAGTTAACATGAGGTGGCTAGTTCATGCTGTAGGTTACAGTATATGTTGTTTATGATTTGACAGAATGAGCACAGCTACTCTGTACAGATACAGTACTGTGATTGACTGTTTGTTATTAAAATACGTTTTCAGTAAACAGTTAGGGATTAGCATAATCCAAGTGAAATCATGCTAATGGGTCCAGACTGTCTTTAATTTTTCTTCTTTGTCTAGCAGAGATGCATTGCTAATGATACTGGATTTATGCATTGGAACAATGCATGCTCAATTACAAACACTCATATTTGTAAAAAAAAAAAAAAAAAAAAAATACAGTTAATAGCTAATGTCAGAAAAAAAAACCAAGTCGACAGACCATGAACCATGAAGTAGTCAAAGTGTATGAGAAGGGACATGTGATTTTTTAGGGGCACTGTGTGAACTTAGGAAACGTACATGAAATTAAACTAAAAACGAAACCTAATAGGTTTCAGTATCAGCATCATATGTACACGATCTGAAATAAATGGTCCCTGTACATTCCTGCTTTATATTTAGTCATCTGAGTATTTATGAGCAAAAAGAAATCTGTTCTCTTTGACTTAGTGGCTGTCAAACTGTCAATCTCAAGTCACAGCACTGGTTAGGTCAGCATGCCTGAAACGGACCCCTCATATAACAAACGATTAGCCCTGCTATCCTCCAGAATGAGCAGAGCTAAAAGCATCACTCTGTTGAACCGAGACAGATTGTGATCAGATCCTCCTGCCAGGCCCCTGTAGAGGATCCGGGGAGCTGAGAGCTGAAACTCTGAAACTGAGCTCTCTTTGTGGCCTGGACCCTGGGAGACAATCCTGCTGCCTCTCAGACACAGGAAGTTCTAAGGTCATGCCAGTTTATTTCCAGCAAGGCGATAGGTGAGCGATGATTATGAAACTGGGAGTCAGATATAAAGAAAAGTGCTTTTGTTTGGTGTCCAGTTCTTCTTTCCCATGCATGACATTTTCTTTGTGTTGTAGTTGCCCTTTCTTTTTTAGTCTCAAGAAGGGAGACATCTACTAAATTTAATTATTTCAAAGAACTCGTTGTAGACTTCATTTCTCTGCTTCTCTAACATACAACACGGTTTTGCCTACAGAGACCTCCTACTAGTCACAAATATTAAAACGTAGTGTCCTGTATAACGTTAAGTCGATAACACACATACTTGTACCTTCAGACTCAGCATAATAGACTGTACAGTCTATAATAACAGACTATACAGTACTTGTACATTAAAAGCTAATGTAACTATGCAAACATCAAATAACAGCCATACTGAAGTGCTTAATATTATCTTAACAGAAGCAAGGAGTCTCACAAGGAGTCTCACAAGGAGTCTCACATGAAATTCACCCTGTTTATGGAAATACAGGGTACAAATGAAATTATTTCCATTTTTCAGCATGATTGGTACTCAAGTATTTTTTCACTCGTGTATAGTTTGAACGTTACTGAGGTACAAATTGTATAAAACCATATCTGATACTATTAAATTGTATTACTGTATAAATCATATGGTTACTTCCTATGACAAAGTGCTATTTAGAGCGATGGTGTACTGGACAGATGTGAAAATCACAGCGAGTTTTCAGTGGTTTGTGTAAAAACAGGGGGAAGTTTTATCACCACTTGACTGAACAATAGAACAATAATTGGTTTTCGAAATGTTAACCAACGCAGCTTCTATAGCGGATCCATTTATGTTCTGAACCGTTAATCTCATGCAGGTGGCCGAAAGCCTGGAGTCTATGCCAGGGGACACCTTGGATAGGGTGCTAACGCATCACAGGGCACAATCACACACACTATGGAAAACTTTCAGTGATTTCATTCAGCCTACAATGCATGTCTTTGGACGGGAGTTGAAAACCAGAAGGAAACCCTAAGCCACCGTGCCCCATGAGGTTTATAATGTCATAGGCAATTACGTAAATGATTTAGCTTCAGGGAGAGAGCCATTACTTCAGAATGGGGAGAGTTTTCACAGATTCTTTGTTTTATTTATCCCCCTCTGGTCTGATTATTGAACTGACAACATGGCTTATTTAAAAAAAACCTCGATGACGAATGAACAGAATGATTAAGGATGACTGCACAGAAAAGTATGCGCTTGATCCCTGTTTCAAGTTCAGAAAAGATATTTCAGCAGTCGAAGAGCTGACTGCTTAAAGGTTCTTATTTGCAGCAATAGACTAATCCTGCAAATAACAGACTCCCTAAATGGCTAAAAAGTTCTACAAAAATCTTGTACAAATAATCTGCCAGCAGTTCAGTTTATTTCAGCACAGAACTCTTTACCATGCCAACACCTCACTGTATAAACAGCTAATAGCTATCAGAAAATGCTTACAATGAAAATAAAAAAACCTCCTGTGAGTTGTGTTTGTGAGTGAGGAACAGACAGTGGATCTGGCAGCTATATTGAGTTAAACAAGGCCTCCCGTCAGGAAGGTAAACGTCTCTACAGGATTAATGGTGTTACCCCGAGAAGTGCCTTTTTAGGTGTGAGGAGTAGCATTAGTGAGCATGAGTGTTTTTGGCCCGGTGAAAGGAGGAGCTTCTTCTGCCTTGTTTGCCAGTGCACTAGTCAAGGTCGTACTGGGATGGCTCCACGCTGATAGCTTCAGAGAGCTACGAGTGCCAGAGGAAATGTCTTTCCTCACACACAGACAGGAAGCTGAACATTGTCATTATCTATGTATTATCAAATACACCTCCTCCTGCTGAGGGCTGTTCATATTGACAGTGTGATATTGTAACGTCAAACAGAAAATTAGAAAAATACACGGATACACTTGAAAATAATCTTTTTTTTTCTCCTGTGGCTCATTTCAGTAGCAGAAACGATCCAAAAAACGTAACAGCGCATAATGCACAGAAATTACAGTGTGTGAAAAGCCCACACATTGCCTGATCTATTTGTTATTTGGGAGATAATGTTATCTTCATGTTATCTTCAGCAGCATTACAGAGGCAGAGGTCCAGCTTTTCTCGCTCTTTCTCTCATTCGGTCAGCCAAAGCCACCTGGGATGCGAGATATTATCCTTCTGTTTCCTTTGACACTGTACAGCTGGCTTTTTTTTTAACACCAGCAAAAATGTCCCCCTTTATTCTGAACAACATTCCAGCACACTATCCAGGCCTTTGCTTTAGTGTGCATCGTGAATGTTTTGGTGTTCAAAGGCTTAAAATATCTATTGTGTCAGGGGTGCAAACACACCCTTATCAGCAGCCACCTGTCCGAGACCTGAACAGGGCCTTTTCTCTGTCCCAGGAGGAAGTTCTTTTATTGGATCCTTCTAAAGATTGACATGACACTGACTTCTATCTGCTCATTGATTAGATTTAACCTCGGTTTAGCCCCTAACACTTCTCAACCTGCTGGATAGTCCAAGTCATTGTGTCATACCAAACTAGACTTCATCTCTGTGCATTGTCGTGGAAGAATGGAAGAAAAGTACAGCTATGTTTCCTCTGTTTACTACAAGCCTGAGAAAACATTTATGGCATTCTGCTGGGGTGAGGAATGTCTTGTTTTGGAAGGAGAGGACAATGGATAACCTCTATTTTCAGGCAACTCCTGGAGAAAAGGGGTCGCAAGCGTGGAATGTGGATTTCACAAATTAGAAATAACACTAGAAGTGGAAATAGCCTCTTTAAGTTTACTCCCTTTTTTAATCATTAACGTCTTTATATGTTTGCCCTACAACGCACTTTTGTTGGAACTGGAACTTGTCAAGTGGGTACTCGTGCAGTTATTCTCCATCAGCTATGTTTTCCCAGTTTAGAGAGGATTGCATTCTTCTTCAGCTCCAACAGGCTGATGGGGGAGGATGCAGGAAATGGCTCAATGGGTGACCACTGGGAGCGACGTATTTCAAACTCATCTTCCTGTGTGATAAATTTGAGATTTCCTTCGCTCTGGGACCAGAGGAACAGTCCATGTAGGCGGTTTGTTCATAGAGTAAGGAGTCATTGATTTGAGCTGCGGTTACTAAGGGTCAGGGAAACTATGAGGAGCTACACTGTTTTGCTGCTAATCTGCTTACACTGCAGCCACTAATTGCACTCCAAATTATAACTACAACTTTTAAAAAGAAGTTGGTTGAGTGGTTATTAGGCACAGAGCACGTCTTTTGCTTCCAAGGGGAATTCCCCATTCACAAAAAAAAAATTACAAAGACTCTTTCATGGAGCATATCACCCAGTGGCGTGGGTTTTTTTTACATTTTACATTTGCATGAAAATAGAGGGACGTAGCTGTAGTGAAGAATTTCCAAAACAAGTCAAACTTAGATACTATTTCAAACAATACACGGAGACTTGTTTTGCTCATGGATGCTCGGCTACATTAGGAGCTCCACTTGTGGTGTGGGTTTGGTGGTTTTTGGAGCTATTTTTGGGACAGTGCCATGACGCGGAGACTGATTGGAAGCCCTGTAACTGACCTCTACACTGTGATAAAGCTGCCTTTTCTTTCTCTCTGTCTCGCTCTCTCTGTGTTTTCTCTGTGTGTTTTTCTTCTTCTTTTCTCTTACTGTGGTTGTGTCGGCAGAGGCAGTCCAAGAGGACAGGGGATATGTCCTTTCCCAGATAGCGCCTGGCGGAAGTGGGTGAAAGGTCATGGACGAGTGGGTTTGGCATGTGGAAAGGGGAGGGTGGGAGGTGACTTGAGAGCAAGCGTGTCGCCTGGAGGAAGATGCTGCGACTGGCAGGGCTGCGTACTCGTTTCTCATTAAGACCGTTTAAACAGTGTCAGCAAGTCAGTCCTTAAACACAAAACTGCTTAGTTTATCGAGAGGACACCAGGGGGTCCTGCACCACATTCATTTCCTGTAGCTGCCTCCTGGTTTATGTGTTTTACAGTGTATCTGCTTCGGGTTATTACACAGATCCCTTATAAGTTTGTATGGCAGAAAAAAAAATCTTTGTAAATATCGCTTACTGATTCCCTTGAACCTGTGGCGACGCCAGCAATGGCGTGGGGCACATCCTGTCTCATATTTGATGAAGCAGATATCCCAGTAGTATTTATAAGCATGTCTTCTCTTCCCAGACACAAGCTGGCATAGCGCTCTAATCAGCGTCCCAGGTGGCTACACCAGGCGTATCTAAGCCATGTCTGTTGTTGATGTAGATTTAAAAGGAAAGAAATAGAGTCCTCCTTTTGGGACTTGAATTTTCAAGATGTTATTCTTGGTATAGTGCGGAAGAAAGGTGTCAGTTTAGCTGAAAGATAGAATTGGCCTGGTGGATGTTGCTGCAATAGTAATTAAGAGAAGCCAATCGAGGTCTTTTAGGATTCCAGATTCCAGAGCAGGGATTTGAGTAGAGGAACTCTGCTCTCTGTGTTGTATTTGGGTCTAAACACTCTTCTTTTTGGCCCAACACTTGGCTTTTCACTGTACAGACAGGAAGGCTGGGTTGGATGCATCAGCGGTGAATAACTGGCTTTAACTGTACAACTGAACTTTTAAATAAAGTTCAAGAAGGTTTACTTTTTATTTTTAGAAAGTTTTGGATTTAGTGTTACTTTTTCTAAATAACAAAAGTATCCCTCTATACAACTGCTGTTAACATGCCCACAATTCATTTATGCATTATCTTGCCACTATTTTAGATAGAAAACTAGACATCAATTGCACAGGAATTGGATATCTGGAATTTGATGGAAAATATAGGCTGTAGTTCTTCTAAGAAATTTTTTCTTACTTAATATAAACTTTTTTCATTTGCCTGCGAGTATACAGTATTTAATATCAAAATTTTAAATCTTGATATAGTGTAATCTTAAATCTTAGACATTGTAGGCCTAGCTTAAGCTAGTATGAATGCTATGGTGACAGTTAGGATTTATTTTATTGGATTATTGGGTCAGTTATGGCTAAAGTGGTTAAGGCTCTAGGTTGTAGATTGGGGTTCAAGCCCTAGCACTGCCAAGCTGTCACTGATGGGCCTTTGATCAAGGCCCTTAACTCTCTCTGCTCCAGTGGTGCTGTATCATGGCTGACTTGGCGCTCTGACCCCAACCTGCAAAGTTGGGATATGTGAAGAAAAATGTTCACTCTGTTTTAAAGTGGCTCAACTGGTTAAGGCTCTGGGTTGTTGATCAGAGGATTGGGGTTCAAGGCCCAGCACAGCCAAGCTGCCACTGCTGGGCCCTTGAGTAAGGCCCTCAACCCTCCCTGCTCCATGGGTGCTGTATCATAGCTGCCCCTGCACTCTGACCCCAACCTCCTCAGTTGGGGTATGTGAAGAAAAGAATTCCACTGTGCTGTAATGTATATGTATCGATAATAAAGGCTTCTATGCCCCCCTGTTCGTTCCCGTTCTATATGTGATAAAATAAAGTCTTTTATTTATTTATTATTAATTTGACAAAAGGAAGATAGAAGTATGCTGACTTTATATGTACATAAATTAGTATACAAGATTATGTAAGAATGTTCATCAAAAAATAGATTAAAAGTAACGAAATGTATAAAATCATATCTGTTCCACCTCACTGGAGCAGTCAGATGTCATAATTTATTCATTTCATAATTCCAAGCCGTTTGTAAACGTAAGATAGTTTTCTGTGGAGTCTCGTGTTGATCTCATGTGGTCTCCAAAGCGCCACCACACACCGCTAAAAAAGTCACAAGCCCTTTTTTAAAGTTGCACATGTTTTTTAGAGAAGTGAAGATTTTTCTAAACTTTTCCTCATTAACCGCTGCGTCAACTGAATCTTTGTCGTTGCAAGTCCTCACTTGCTTGCGGTTAAGATTCTCAGCGGTTACATGCTGGGTATCGCTCTGACAACACATTGATGGATGCCGGCAAAATGGTGAACTTTGTTGAAGCCCTGAGGCTGAGCGACACCATATCGTGCTGTAGAACACTGCATATTACTAACAAATAACACAGTACACACTATTTTTAAGATAAAATTTTCCTTCTAAGCTTTCAGTATGTATTACATTACAGCGGGCATCTTTCCTTCAGAGTAATGATTTCAGAGTAGTTTCTGGGAACGGAGCTGTAGTCCAAAGTTCACTTACGTTCTTATTCTCAGGGAAAATAAGTTTTTATTGTACAGGTTGAGGCCACTGTGTCCAGAATGAGCAAGGCACGACTCAACAATGACTCATGCATTAGAAAATTGCCCTCTCTCACTTTTGTTGCCTTTGGTTATCTTTCAGGGCATGAGGGTGCTGGTGGACGCACGGGACAAGCTCGAGGTGCCCTGGAAGAACTGGGAAAATGAGAAGCATGGAATGTTTGTTATGTCCTTTGAGAACAAAACAGGAATGCCGGTGGAGCCTTGTACATTCCAGCTGTATGTGCCTGCCCTCCAGGCACTCTGGGGTGACTCGGGTATCCAGGAGGCCTATGGGCGCCGGAGCGAATTCCAGCTGGTGAGTAACTTTAATCTGAGGGCATCTGAGCCTGCTGCCTGGCCTCAGGTAACAAACACACATACACAAGTGTCTTAGACCTACATTCCTGATCTGATCATGAAGGCTTATGGAATGTAAGTGTCTATAAATTATGAGCTAAAGCCTGAAAATGTTTCAGTGCAGATTATTTATGTCACATGTAACTGTGTTAAGTGAAAAACCAGATATGTAAAGCTGTTATATTATTAGCATGAAGAAGTAACAGGAAGGAGATATGTGGCTACGTGTGTTCACTTGTTTATGCTGCGTTTGTGGTAATTTGCAAGTTATGTAATAACCCACTCATTTCCCATCTCAGCACACCAAAACACACAACAACACAAAAAACACATGGACACTTCCACATCTTTTGTTTGCTCTGTCTGACAATGAGAAGCTCATAAAAAGCTTCATTAACTGCACCTTAATGCCTGAGTGGCTACTTGTACTACTGTATAATGTACTTCAATATCAGCTAGCCAGCATACAACAGTGAGTTTGGTTAGCAGCAAGCTAACCAGCATACAATAATTAGTAGAGTTAGCAACAAATTAGCTAGCATACAACAGTGAGTAATGTCACAAACAAGCTAGCTAGTATACAATAGTGACTATACTCAAGAAACAAGCTAGCCTATTAGCATCTGTGTTTTTTTTACTGGTTGAAGGGAACTTCACCTCAAATCTTTATGTGCAATAATTGAGCAATCATAAACAGAAATTAGGATGTTGTCAGGACAAAGATGCTGAAATAGATTCAAGTACAGCTTAACAACTTTTAATAACAGTTCAGGCAACAAACCCAAAACATAAGGCAATGTTAGAGCAAATAAACAGGCAATGATCATCAAATGGGGAATTAAATATAAGGCCAAGCACAAAAACAGTAGGCAAAGCCAGATAAACAACAGTATAAACACAGGATACTGAGCGTAAACTTCACGAAGTCGTTGTGACTGTACAGTAAGCATCTTTTGAACATGTATCGTGTGTGTGTGTGTGTGTGTGTGTGTGTGTGTGTGTGTGTGTGTGTGTGTGTGTGTGTGTGTGTGTGTGTGTGTGTGTGTGTGTGTGTCTCTCTCTCTCTCTCTCTCTCTCTCTCTCTCTCTCTCTCTCTCTCTCTCTCTCTCTCTCTCTCTCTCTCTCTGTGTGTGTGTGTGTGTGTGTGTGTGTGTGTGTGTGTGTGTGTGTGTGTGTGTGTGTGTGTGTGCTTGGAGGCAGGAGAATTAAAGGTCAGTGACTGTGAACATTGAAGTGAGTGAGCATTGTGGGAAGTGGAGTCTGGTTCAAGCTTTGGCTAGACCTGAGATTGTTTTTTCCATTGTTTTTTTTTTTTTTTTCAGGCAAAAAGAGGAATAAAACACTTTTTTGTATATGCTGTTATAGGAAAATAATCAATTTTCAGACTTTACACCACAACATTGTTGATTATATCTGGTTATCACTAGAACAAGGCATCATGTCTCGATGCTTTTTCTAGATAGTGTCAAGATATCACTAGATAAATCTGAATTATTCAAAAGTGTAAAAGTAGGTAAGTGGCACAGAATAGAGGTCAGTGAGAAAACTCTAACTGTGCCAAATATCTACATCTACTTCAAACAAACCCTTCTTCTTCTTCATGTCAAGAGCATGAAGAAACCTTAACTACTTTGAAGCGAGTGTTCTGAGAGTGTAGTGCTAACGTATGACTGACCAGAGAATTGCCATTGCTTGGTGATGTTCATATGAAGCCCTTATAATTGAGGAAAGCACCAACACGACTCACACTCCTTAATCAATTCACTAATATGCTTGTTATTCTCATACTTGTTTTCATCACTGATTTGTTACATCCAATACACACAAATGAAATAATACAAGAAGTGGTGACATTTTCATCAGATCTGACAGTTCGCTTAGAACAGAATTAATTCAGGGGCAGGTCCTGACTGACTGACCCTATGTGTCACTTATTTGTTTCAGAGCTTCCGATAAAAATATAACACCATCCATGGACAAGCTGAGTAGCTCCAAAGTATTTTTGAATTATTTATTTATTTATTTATTGGTTTAAATTAGACTAGACACACGCAGGCTTTATTACTGTCAGCCATGTTGAATCTAAACATCGACAGAACAGACTGAACATTTCCGGTAATTTTAACAGCACTATGCTGAGATAAAAAAATTTATTCCAGAAAAGATTATTGAAATATGGTTTCGGTCTGGAAACAGTTACAAAGCCATTTCCGAGTCTCTGAGACACCAGTGTTCGAGAGTCAGAGCCATTATCTCCAAATGGAGAAAACTTGGAACAGGGGTGAATCTTCCCAGAAGTGGCCAGCCTACCTAAATTCCTAAGAGAGCACAGCGACGACTCATACAGGAAGTCACAAAACAACCCAGACGAACATCTATTGACCTGCTCGCTGCTGATATCCTCAACATGAAGAGACAAGGCAACATAATATCATTGGAGGAGATTCAAGAGAAAAGACACATCTAGATGACCCCCAAAGCCTTTTGAGATAATGTTTTGTGTACTGATGGAATAAAAGTGGAAGCCTTTTGGAAGGATACTTCGCTGTTTCAGTGCCTGGATGTTTTGCCATAATCGACAGAACTCTGAAACTGGATTATACAACAAGACAATGATCAAGAGCGCCAACATTTTTCCACACTTTTTTACCACAAGTGTTTAGTTAGTCTGGTTTAAGTTGCACATGGGTCACATACAGTAGTTGATGTTTTTTCTTTTCATACATGAAATGATGATTTAAGTATCCTGGTGTTCGCTTTGTCTTGTCTTGCATTTTTGTATGAGGATCTGAAACCATTTAGCGTGACAAATATGCAAACTCACAGGAAATTGTGTGTGTGTGTGTGTGTGTGTGTGTGTGTGTGTGTGTGTGTGGGCTGCTGTATATTCATATTATTTTCTTTTTGGTTTTAACATTTAAATCATGCTTGAACTCAGATATACTGTTCTATTGTTTTAGTATTGCTAGCATTTTTTTTGTTAACATTTCATATTACACCCCTGGAGACTAAACTTTTGCCTTCCTGTTCTTTGTGGCTGTATACCAGGGTCAACGTCTTCCTTCAACAGTTATTATGAACATAATGTGCATTAATAATAGCTTAATGACGTCTTTGGCGTTGGAATGAACCCCGTGTTTTGTGTGAATAAACTGAATCTGTAAAAGGCATGGTGTGTAGTGGTGAAGCTGGGTCAGACTACTGACAGCTTTTGTGTTGTTCTCCCATTCTGCTGTGTGAGGGCTTTCTTGTTATGGGAACAGTCTGGGGCACACTGAGTGGGAGGGAGGATGTGTTCAGATGTGTACATTGTTCAGTCACACTAAACATCTCTCAGGCCTTTTAAACAGACAGAGCTGAGGCCTTTATTTCTGCTCTCTATTAGTGGATAAAGCCTTGCTTGTGCGTATGCTGACTTTTTTTTTTTTATAACTTTCATACTATTAGATCAGATTTCATTATCTTTCTGGCATGTCTTTGACTAGATACTGATAAGTCACAATGCGCTTTTCTGAGCTCATGTATAAAATATTAGATATATTCATTTCATGGTTCACTGTACACTGTACACTGTACAACTTCATGTTTCATAAAAACAAAACATGAAAAATGAACAAATAATGCACTAGATTATGGATTAGACAATCCACTGGGCAAGTGGAAGCTCCAGTGTCCAATGCCATGGTTTGCTGCTCAGGAGCCTAACTAGCTAACAGTATGAGATCCTTGACCTACGCTAGCTAGTAACACATAATTATTTCTCCACGTCTAAAAAAGTGTCACGTCTTCCCGATGAGCTTCACAGACTAGACCCAGATGCAGGACATTCTCCGTACTCTTTATTCACGTACACATAACGAAACAAAACCAAAAACATTACACAACATAATCCGAGACGGATAATGTAGAAACAAAGCATGATATACAACAATGACGAACAAAGACTAATACAACAGGGCAGGTACAAATAGACATTGGGGTTCCTGAAACAAAGTTTCCAATGTAACCACAGTACTCAACATAAAATAATTGTCCAAGAGGTTTTTTATAGAATGCAACAGATTTAACAAGGCCCAAAGATCATCCATAGACAAATCCAATAAACGCAACATTTAATGGCACTCAACAATGACAACACAGGGAATGGCAAGACTTCACAATGTGTTCATGCTCATGAACTGTTTAAATAGTCTAAAACCTTGAAGTAATCAGGAAGTGAATGGGAGAAGTTGTGCTAGTGTTCCAGTGAGAGTATGACTGTGTAAACAATCATCATTATATAAATAAATGTAAATATATTCATATTTTAGATATAGTATATATTTATATACAAAAACCATACTGTTGTTATTGTTTAAAAGAACAAAATTAGGATAAATAAAAATGAAGCTATAGACAATTCATTAGCACTTTTGCTCTATTCCTTGTCCATCCATTTAAACTGAATAACTTGACTTATCCTGTATGGATGCAATCATTGATCATTGTCACGAACGTCATAAAACGTCATTGTCATAAAACAGACCCAAATGCAGGATAGCAAAATAAACAGGGTTTAATAACAAAAGAAACACGAAACATTAACACAAACTCGAGACAGGACGACAGGACAAAACAACCAAAGACAACAGTAGATTCCGCGTCACACAAGGCAACGCGGCACAGTTAAATAGACACCGTTAATGACAATGGGAAACAGGTGTGTGGAGACGGGAGGAGCAGACGAAGGCGGGACAGACACCTGACGAGGAACAGAAACAAAATGCACATGGCCAAGGTCCGGGATCAGTCCTGACAATCATGATGTAGCTGACTTATTAAATAAAGACATGAATTTTTCGAAGCTATAATTCAAGATATTTTGCACATTTACAGCTACAACATTTGGCAGATGTCCTTATCCAGAGCGACCAGTATTTTTCAGTAACGTCTGACACCAGTGCTGCTGCACACTCAAATGAAAACTACATAGCAGCAACTAGCTACAAAAAGCAACCATAGCTGATTTATTACTGATGTATATCATGCCATTAATGTATTATGTATTATGTACTACAGTAATCCCTCACCACTTCGTGGTTCAAGTTTCGCGGTTCAAGTCTCGCAGCCTCAGTGCATGGCTGATTTTTCAAAAATATTCATCGAAAAATAAAAATAAAAATGGTTTCCCAGGATGCCAGACAAAGAGAGAAACTTTCTCAGAGGCTTTGTACATACCCACGGGCACTCAGACAAGGCACATGATTGGTTCCCTGCGCGAGATCTGAGCTGATTGGCTGCGCATCATCGCATCCTATCCCAGCTTCTTCCCTTGTTGTATGTCGCCACTCTCGTTCACGATGTCAACTGTGTCTCACGTATTGTGTTCGAAATGAACTTTTCGTTAAGCCCTTACGATGCCTCCTAAGCACCGTGCCCCTGCGAAAGATTCCTCTAGTGAGCCCAAGAGGAAGAGGAAGATGATGACCATCAGTGAAAAGGTCAAACTTAGGGCCAATCCTACTTAGAAGTAAAGACTGTGGCAAGCTTTCCACAAAACATGTGAATGTGCACCATCCAACCAAAGGATCATTCTGAACTGCTGCATCACAGGAAGCAAAGCACTATACAACCTCTCCTCATTAATGATCCCACCCATGATTGGCCAGTGTCGCTGTGATTGATAGATGAAAGCCAGTGCATGCTCCTTCCAGAAAGGATGTCCAGTTTTTCTCTCATAGACTGATGGCCAAAGCATCCTCAGGATTCATACTCATGATCTTTAGATAAACATTTACCTTTTACATCACTTGGGAACTTTGCTAGATTGTTTAACACAGTTTTTTCCTATTGCCTGCCTTGAGACATATTTATTATCAGGTATTTTAATTAATCATGATGGACTTGTCTTTGCCTTTGGCTCAGTCTCCTGTGTCATGTCCATGGTTGTAATGTGGAGTATCAAAGAATTCTTATGTTTAAAAAGCACTAATGCAAACCGTGAGAAACTGGAAATAACCTTTTTGTCTGTAATAATATCTCACATTTGAGGCACTGCTCCAAAAGTGTATCAGTTCAGGGAAGAACTGTTCAGAAATGAGAGTTTTTAACTTTATTATCACTTTCTTTAACATTTAATTAGTATAACTCAGAGGCTAGTTTCGATTGAACGTTGAGTTTAAAGCAACGGAGAGAGCTGCCATATAGATATAAAGACCCTTACGAACAGACATTATTCATTTCCCTAGACAGCTAAAGACATTAGGCACACATTTTCCAGTAAAAGCATTTTACTTACACTATATTATGATTGGATATGAGCGCTGCTTTGCTTGAAGGCTTTGGAGAGTTCATGGACAGGAAGTCTGTAATTCTGCTTTGTTAAAAGTTGACATTGCCACCTTAAGAAAACCGAATTGGCCTGCAGCCATTGTGCTGAACAAATAGAGACACACTACAGTCAGACTCGAGTCACAGCTATGATTCATTTCACCACCATATTCTATAGTAACATTCTCTTCAGCCAAATATAGTGTCACTGCTTCCACTTGAAACCGGCTTTGTGTTCGAAAGCGCTTCTTTACTTACTGAATTATTGTTGGAAGGATGATCTTAGACAGAGGGGAAATGCTGTGGAAGGACCAGTTAACAAATAATCTGTGAATCCCTTTCACTTTAAAGACGCTCAGTTTTAATCTAACTAAATCTATTAACGGAGTCAGGCAACATGTAAAGCTATCCTTCGAGATCAGGTGTCATAAAGTGAGTTGAGGTTTACACACCAAGTGTACATCCGTCGTCTTGGCTCTTAACAGGGACGATGTGATGTTTGTCCAAAGCACGAACACATGCCAGCAAAAGAAGCTATGTAGACAGAGGTATCTGGATATAGACAGAGGAGTGTGAGAAGAGTTTACAAGGGCTTAGCTCATACAGAGAAGCTCTCCAAAGTGGCAATCCAACTAGGCTTATCCTGTCTTCATGTTGTGGCTGAAAGCATTAGTTTTTATTATCAGAGGAAACTCCACTGCCCATCTAAATAGAGCCTGCAGCTTACAAAAGCATTCCATCACTAGTACAGTTAACACAGGTACACACAGACACACAAAATGGAGGTGCTCGAGTTTTTCTCGACCTTACAAACACCCAAAGAAAACTAAAATCCTGATTGTTTTTTAAATATATAACACAAGATAGATACACCCACTATCCTTAAATATCAGCCAACATTCCAGTGAGACCGGTAAGATTGAGACCATGGGAATGTGGATGAAAATATTCCCTCTCAGATAAACAATGAAATTGAATAAACAAGAGGAGACGTGGTTTAGTGGTTAGCGCTTGTCTTAAACCTCTGGGGTAGGGGGATCAATTCCCACCTCTGCCCTGAGTACATGGAGTTTACATATGCATGTTTTTCTTTAAGGGGTTAGTCCATTTTTTTTCCCCCCATCCCAAAGACATTTGTGCCCTACATCAGGTGACCACTCCATGACAGGCTTCGGTTAGGGTAAATTGTGTAGGATAATCCCTATAAAAAAAATGGGTGTATTGCATAAATCCCTACATTATTATACCCTCACAATAAACATGTTGGGGCCAGATGACCATGGGAGTCAGGAAATAGTCCTGTCAGTCAAATCAGCAGACTCAGATCACATCTATAAGTTAACACATATTTTAAAAAAATGTAAGCAAAAAAAACAAAATCTGTTGACAGAAAGCTGAAAGAGCACTCGGTAGAAACAAACAGATTTTAGACACTTTTGCGTCTTCTTAGTGACCAGGCTTATTTTATCTCTGAAAGTCTCCAAGTTCTCCAGTTCCTACTACTGGTTGCCATAGTAATAATGTTTATTAGCGGATTGTGCAACTAGCATTCAACAACAAATGAGTATTTTTTTTGCTGCTGAAATGAAACATTCAGTAGGAGGATTTGTTGTTTGTGTATAAAATTCAGTAGTGTTTATCTGCGTCATATCACAGGAGCTAAAGGAGGAGCAGTGTGTGCTCTTTGCCACGGATCACGAGAGCTCTACTGTCTTTAATCCCATTGGTAGTCGCTCCATATTTGCTTAAAGTTCAACTTTGTCATGTCACTGAACAAACCCACTTGTAGTCAGCAACGGTCACTATGGCTAATGTCATCAAAGGTCTCCAGCTCTCAGCTCATGAGATCATGAGATCCAGCTCTTTTCTAGCCATGGCACACCTTCTACAGAGCATGCTTCAGGCATGCTTCTATGTTTGCAGCTGAGATCTTCTCCTTTGCAGGTGTTTGGTTTTGCTGCTGTGTAAAGAGTCGTTTTTCAGCTCCTGATTATGCAGCTTCTGACTGCTGGCTCTTCATCTATTGCACTTGTGTCAATATGCAGGGTGTACCGAACTTTGTTTGGGTTATGCTGCTGAGGATGTGGTGGAATCTGCTTTAACCATGCACGCTGACTCAATCATAGCTCGGTTTTAAAGCTCTCTGTAATTAAAGGAAATCCGTCCTCGGGCATGTGTGTGTTTTGATGTGTGTATGTTTATGTGTGGGTTTTTTTGTGTTTGTGTGAATAATAAGCAGTTTTTTTACGGAGAGATCAAAGAGGACGTCCCTCTCTGGTTGTGTGCCGTATTTCTCGTGACTGAGGTTGTGTAAATAATGGGCCATTGTTGCCTCACTAGCTTCCAGTGAACACAAGACCAGGCCGAGGGGAAGCGTTCCTCCTCGGAAGACAGCCAGATGTATTCACCCAACCGGTGAAGGTTGAAGGATTGTGTCCAACCGGTGCTATTCAACAAAGGCCAATCAGAGGCCAGTGTTCTTCCAGTCAAGCTGGTGTGTTGGAGCAGACCCCGTCACAATAGCAGTAATGCAACATGAGAAAGGAAGTCAGATTCCAGGCTCATGCAAGGGGTTGAGCTTGAATATAATGAGTGAGAAGGTAGACACATTTCTTGCTTGTTCATTTTCTGTACCATGGGAACAGTGGGCTCACAATGATTCTGGGGCTCACAACGAATCCACTGGGACTCGAGGGCACAAGGTGGCAGAGTACCACTGAGTACTTGCAATGAGAACCAACTAATCACAGGGCACAATCACACACACACAACAGACAATTTAGAGATGCCAGTCTATACCTCGTCTATACAACCTATAGTCTATACAACCTATAACTCGTGTCTTTGGTCTGGATGAGGATACCAGAAAACTTGAAACCATGGAGGCAGAAATTGAACCCTCAACCATGGTGGTACTGTATAAAGCAAAAGTGCTAACTACTAAGCATCCCGTTTGTCTACATCTTCATTTATCTTGTAAAAAAGCTTATATATAAAAGTATCTTTACATACATATGTGTTCTAGTTTTACTCAGCTTCTAATACTGTAATGGATTGTCCTATAACGTCATGACTTTTTTTTTTCTACCATCCTGTTTTCCACAGTAATTAATAATAATAATCCTGGGGTTAGCAATGGGGACTGCATTTTGATACTCCGATTAGATTGAACAGCATTTGAAATTACACTGATGGATTTTATACACTAAGAACAAGTCATCCTGGGGAATACAGGACACTCATTATTTAAAAGCTTTCAGCATGTTTGCTTTCACCTTCAGTGTTAGATATCAGGAAATATATATAAGCAACATCTGGTATATACATAACATGCATCTTTATGGAATTCCAGGTCGAAGCATATAAAAAATCCCTCAAAGGATTAGTTAAATGATTGATATTGAGATTTGTTAAATTAGTTGTATAGCAAATTATCCACCAGTTATGATACATTTTTTAATTGTCTTAAAAAATAAAGGCATAGACACGTAAACGCATAAGTTTACAGTTTACTGTCGTTTTTTTTTCTCTGTGCAGCAACCGGTACAAACTGGCTACTTATATATACTTTTATATAATATAAACTTTATTATAGTATCTCTTATCATTGAGTAATTGTTGTAAAAGATTTTATGGATTTTTTCACAAACTGCTCGCATGTTCTGTATTGTTTCATTCTCTTTGGATGAGGTTTTTTTGTGCTGCTTTCGAAGTGTTTTGTTGTTTCAACTTTAATGCAATTTGAATTTTAATTTTAATGCAAGTTTTTTTTAGGCATGACCGGTATTACAACAGCGTCAGCAGAGGATTGCTTCGATTCTTTATTAGCAAAACCCGGCTTGATAGAATGATTAGACTGATATTTCGTGAGGCTTGAATTAGCCCATGTTCTGCATGAATGAGCGTTGTAATGAATATGCTGAAATAACACAGTGATGAAATCCCTGCGGCTGTTTGTAAAGCGCTTTAAGTTTACTTTAATATTCAGAATGGTAAATCTGTTTAATTTGACTGCTTGTCGACTTTTATTACGTGTGAACGTAACAAATCTGAATTAGCGGTGAGACTTTTCATATGTTCCTGCTTCATAGATCTGTACAGTTTCTTGTTTTCTTCTTGTGTCCACGGTTCTCTGGTTGCCTTCCACTGTTCCAAAAACACACATTGTGGATTGGCTGTAGGAAACTATCCAGTTGGTTAGAATGTGCGTCTGTATGGTGCCCTGTGATGGATTCGTTGTGGCGTCCGTTTTGCACTTCGAGATCGACACCAGATCCACAAAAACTGCAACTGCACAATCTGACTAGGATCAAGCAGTCGAAGATTTCTCTGCCATTGTTTTTTTAATCGTTCATGTTCTACAGTACCTGAGCTTCCCATCCAGTCCAGCTGTAGCACATCTCCTTTCCTAACCTCTCCTGATGAACAGTGGAAGTGACAGGGCAGATTGACATGTGACTGTGAAAGGTGTCACTGGAGCTTTAAGCCCAGCTCTGTTGCATGTCATTTACTATCTGCAGACAGTCTCTGTCAGGAGCCATAAATCCGTATCCGTTTCAGAGTGCTCTTCCATTCTCATATCTTCCTGTCCTCTCCTATCTAGGTCTTCATAGTTTGAATGAATTCCAAGTACTCCCGAGCTATCATTGGAACTTGATATAGTCCTGTCAGTGACTTATATATCCCTGGCATTCTTCAACTAGAGATTATGGCCTAGACTAATCTATGCAGGTTATAGACCTTAGAGCGATATATTTCCTAAAACAGAAAAATCGTATAATCATCACTATTAGTGTTGAACCCCTAAAATCATGGTGTTTGCTATAATATTATATTATAGAATGTAAGCCTTTATTTTGTCACATACATTTTCTTTGGTGGTTGGGGTCAGAGTTCAGGGTCAGCAATGATATAGCACCCCTGGAGCAGTAAGGGCCTTGCTCAAGGGCCTAACACTGGCAGCTTAGCAGTGCTGGGGCATGAACACCAATCCTCCAATTAAAAACCCAGAGCCCTAACCACATGAGCCAGCACCCCCATACCCCCCCCCCAACACACACACACATTGGTAATTAGCTGTTTTAATTAGCTATATATCTTACATTATAGTACAATTCACACAGCTACATTTTTTGTTAACTACAGACTGTTAACAGCCCGTAGACTGATCCCAGACTTGCCCTTTTCTTTCAGTGTGTGCCTTTCTAAGGATAAATTGAAGGATATCTCATTAAATTGAAGTTGCAGTGATTCAGCAAGATTTCTTAGGAGCAAAGGACTTTGCATGGCTTTAGAAGTAATCCCACCCTTGAATCCCATCTATGCCTTCCTTTGAAAACAGACTGCAGTTCACCACTCGTTTCATGTTGAGAAGGTGTCCAGAGATAATGCAGGTGGATTTACATTTGATATTAAGTTATAAGCTCTTGTGAAGTACACATCAAGTAGGTTTTTATTTTCTCAACGAACGCCCTCACCCTAGAGAGCGGCTAAGTAGAAGAAAAAAAAAATTGTGTTGCAGGGAATGTTTTGTTGTTGTCAGGAACGTCATCATTCGTTGGTTTTCGTGTCTGTTTTTTCTCTTGTTCAGACTTCCTGTCTCTCACCAGTTGTAATTCCAGCCATCAGTGCTTGTTTCCAGGCCTGTCTACAGTTAGACGGGCCTCAGGAAGATAAGATAGTGCTGAGAAGACTGGGAGAAGAAGACAGAAAGATTACAAGAAATTGGTTAACATGGTCAAGTGCCGAGAGACAGAACAGGAGTTGGACAATATAATGTGAGCACCTATTGTTATAGGGGTTAATATTATTTGTGTAGGCTGCTGTGAAAAAAACAAGAAGACTGTGATAATTTATATATATTATCCAGAGCAACTTATATTTATTTTATTTATACAACGGAGCAATTGAGGGTTATGGGCCTTGCTCAGAGGTAGCTTGGTGGCACAGGGATTCAAGCTTACAACCTTCTGATCAGTAGCCCAACACCTTAACCAGTGAGTTACCACTTCCCCAGAAGAGAAGAGTGAGAAGCAGTTTTCCCTGCTCCAGCCTTCTTGAAGCAAGTTTTTACACATACATAATAATTAGTGGGTTGCTGAACAACCCACTAATTATTATGTATGTGTAAAAACTTGTTTTTGAGGTTAAATGAACAACATCTCCTTACATTCCTTTATTTTTCTGAATTAAATCTATTGGAATTTTATTTTATTTATGAGTTTCACATGCTGGTCAGCGGTCATGACACCACTGAATGCCCTCCAGCATCGCTTGGGGAATGCGAAATGAAGTGTAACCTGAGCATTAACAGCCAGGATTGAATTTAAGCTAAAAGGTGAGATGGTGTGATAGGAATGATAGCGTGACTATTTTTCTGCTCTAAGAAGAGAGGTCAGAGAGCTGTGATAGAGTAGAGATGCTGTCTCAGCTTGTTCAAAAGTTTGACAGCTTATGTTTCAGAGCAAAGGTTGTGTGTGTGTGTGTGTGTGTGTGTGTGTGTGTGTGTGTGTGTGTGTGTGTGTGTGTGTGTGTGTGTGCTATGGCTTGATGGTGAGGCTGGGGCTTTCATAATGAACCTGTCATGGAGTGCAGGCAGTCAAAAAAAAATGGACAAGACGGACAGACACATGAGTCGTCCCAAAGCACAGCTGTACCGTGGACCTGCATGATCCTCAGCCTTTTGGAGAAATTAAGGACTTCTTGATGTACTTCTTGAACTTACAACTTAATGACTTGGCCGATAGAAAACAGATGAGGATCTGCTGGAGAGGTTTGGTGTTTGCATGGTCACAGGGTTAATAACTGATTCACTAGCCTATGACTTACACCTGTGATCAGAACATTGTTTTCTGGTCCCTGGTCTGGCAGGAGTTCACAGAAACCAGCTTGCAATTAAAAGGGGAATCAATGCTACAATCCTTAACCCTTGTATTTCCTTTTGTCTATAAGCAGCCATGTCTGGATTTGTGAATGATGTTATGTTGTTTTCTTTCTAAGGTGCCTTTATCCAGCCAAGGTTTGAAGAGCACATGTCCCCAAACTTAAGCCACACATCTGTAAGAATATAGTTGTCTGGTTGCCTTCGTAGGTTTAATTTCCCTTCACTGGAACTCAAACACTATTCCAGCATGACAATGATCCTGTGCACAAAGCACAGAGCTCCATGAAGACACAGTTTGACTCTTACACCATCAGTGTCTGATCTCACTAATGCTCTCGTAGCTGAATGAACAAAAATCCACACAGACTCGCTCCAACCTCTACTGAAAAGTCTTGGAGATTATTATGGGATGTTCCCCAACCACATATGGGTGTGATGATAAGGTGTCCTCAAACATTTGGCAATATAGAGTATACACGGCTATTCTACATATCTCATCATTTTGTTTATAAAGACGGTTTAAGAAAGCTAAGAGAGCAGTTGTCTGTGTGAAGATATCTGTAAAGTTTTGATGAGAAATAGCTGGCATAATCTCAGAACATTTCTTCTGTTTCCCCCTAACAATACTTTATTCCATCTGTCCTAACAGAGTTTTGGAACTTCCACCTATTGGGACTTTGGGAATATCACCACGCCTATCTCAGTAACTTGGCAACATGGGGATGTAGTTAATGCTGCTTTCAAAACATGCCTCAAATCCGTTCCTTACAGACACTGTCATAACTTTCAAAGCACTGCTTTTCCTTCTAAGACACCAAGAGGCATATAGGCATCAAGATATCTACAGTATACAGCTGCCTTCTGCTTCTAAACTACAGTTACGCTTGAAATGGTCCCCTACTCCCTTCTGCCTACGTTGGAAAATCTGGAGCACTCACTTCATATTAAACAGAATTAGTCACTGAAGTTTAGAAGTTTGTACACTACAATTAGTTGCAGATCGATTTGTTCAGTTAGCAGTAAACTTCATCGGATGGTCATTATCTTCTGGCCTGTTTAACCATCACTTTAAATCAGTCTCAACTTGCTTTTAGGAAATAAATTGGAGCTGTGTTTAGCCAATGTTGTGGATCAACCGAGATTGTTCTCTACGAACAGAATGTTACGGCTATTTTCTGAAAAACGTAGCACAGAAAAACATGAAAATCACGTGAACATAAAAGTCTACTGATAGTGTGCTAGAATTCAGCAATATCTCATGAGCAGGAGTGCAGGCTCTTATATCCCACATAGATAATTACTTAAATACAACAGTTTATAAACAATATACCGTACATCGATTAACTGACATTTTGTATTCGACAAAGCCACGCCCACTTTGTAGCCCACCTTGTAGCCTAGCTAGCAGCTAGCTTACAATGATTTGTACATTCATGTTAAAGACACCATCAGTAAAATTAACATCCCTTTTTCCTATTTCTTCTTCATCTTGATTAGCTTTTTATATTTGAAGCTGGACGCACTGGTGGAACAAAGCTCGTCCAATCGAGTTAGTAGTCCGTAGATAACTCGAGAATAATTCAAATACTCATTCGTAACAGGTAAAAACGCTAGGAGAGTACGCAGGTTGACGTTTTTTCTTAAACTCTTTGTAAGCACTGAAAAATGATTGTTTTCACTGACACTAAATGGAAAAATGTAGACCAGAGGCCAAGAAGGAGAAAAATCTCAATTATTAAAAAATATTTGTCTCTGCATGGAGATGGATGGTGATGCGGCGCTCTCCATTTCGCACTGGGCTTTCATTTGCTTTCTTTTTCCACACTAAACTCCTTCAAAGTCTCGTGCACACAAATCCACACAACCTGAGTGTATTTTGTTACACTGAGCATTAACCCGCTTAGATTTATGGATCATCACACTGACAATACTGGATCAGTGGATTTATAGTTATTTATCTTCAAGAAGCTTTTATCTTAAACGACATGTAAAGTAGAAACCTTAAGATCTGGGCTTTAAAACCAACCTAACTTCCTTTCCATACTGATACTTCATCCTTAAAGCTCTGGAGTTTAGTTAGTGAACCATTTTTCTGCCCACAACGACAGGAAAAAATCAAACATCCTCAACATTTTGTGATATCTCTCCTAGATAATACTCAGGTGCAGAGCGAGTACAACTTCCTGTTGCACATGTAGCCAGCTCATGTGATACACGTCCTTACATATTTCACAAATTGCGTAAGACTCAGATTTGTTTATAAAACACATCCAGGCCTGCTATTGTCAAAACATAATATAAAAATGAAAGGCTGAGGTTTGCAGTTACAGTAAAATCAACAGAACTGGTAGGCCAGCCGAGCTGGGACGTTCTGGAGAAGGTGCTGATGCTCCTTGTGGGGGATTAATAGGATTTCTCCTCTTATGTCCAAGCCAAACAATTAATCTCACTCCAGGGAGCTGGAAATCAACCTCAGTTTGTTTTGCATGAGGATTATTTACATTTACATAGACGAGAAGCAGAGACGCTGCCCTCTGACAGTGCCTTCGACAGGGCCATATTTTTCCGGACTAGATATTTTGAATGTTATATCAAACACGGTTTGAAGTCGCAGCCAGTGACTCTATTATTCGTCCTAAAAGATGTTGCATTTATGAAATTCTCTATGGTGAGGTTTAGAGAGAATTCAATTTTAGAAAATGGCAGAGTTCTATCTATCTATCTATCTATCTATCTATCTATCTATCTATCTATCTATCTATCTATCTATCTATCTATCTATCTATCTATCTATCTATCTGTTTGTCTATCTATCTATCTATCTATCTATCTATCTATCTATCTATCTATCTATCTATCTATCTATCTATCTATCTATCTATCTGTTTGTCTATCTATCTATCTATCTATCTATCTATCTATCTATCTATCTATCTATCTATCTATCTATCTATCTATCTATCTATATGTTTGTCTATCTATCTATCTATCTATCTATCTATCTATCTATCTATCTATCTATCTATCTATCTATCTATCTATCTGTCTGTCTGTCTGTCTGTCTGTCTGTCTGTCTGTCTGTCTGTCTGTGGTCTCTATCTATCTATCTATCTATCTATCTATCTATCTATCTATCTATCTATCTATCTATCTATCTATCTATCTATCTATCTATCTGTCTGTGGTCTCTATCTATCTATCTATCTATCTATCTATCTATCTATCTATCTATCTATCTATCTATCTGTCTGTCTGTCTGTCTGTCTATCTATCTATCTGTCTGTCTGTCTGTCTGTCTGTGGTCTCTATCTATCTATCTATCTATCTATCTATCTATCTATCTATCTATCTATCTATCTATCTATCTATCTATCTATCTATCTGTCTGTCTGTCTGTCTGTGGTCTCTATCTATCTATCTATCTATCTATCTATCTATCTATCTATCTATCTATCTATCTATCTATCTATCTATCTATCTATCTGTCTGTCTATCTATCTATCTATCTATCTATCTATCTATCTATCTATCTATCTATCTATCTATCTATCTATCTATCTATCTATCTGTCTGTCTGTCTGTCCTTCTATCTATCTATCTATCTATCTATCTATCTATCTATCTATCTATCTATCTATCTATCTATCTATCTGTCTGTCTGTCTGTCTGTCTGTCTGTCTGTCTGTCTGTCTATCTATCTATCTATCTATCTATCTATCTATCTATCTATCTATCTATCTGTCTATCCATCCATCTATCCTCACATTATGTTGTTGGGCTGTTTATTTGAGTGAAGCATTTTAACCAAATAAAATTTGTGGTTGATCAATATCATCAAAATGTATGGCAAGTATCATAAATAGAGTAGTACAAGTAATAACAAATAAAATACATACCAGTCAGATAGACTGTATAAAATGTGTAAAGTAACAGTCAGCGGTATTTCGTTTCAAGATGGAATTCAGTGAATCCGAGGCTCAAATAAAATAAACCAAAATTCGAGAACTGGATGAACTTCTAAAACAGACACAATTTAATTACGTTTATTTTTATTTCAGTATTTCTTTTGCAAAATATAATGATTTGTTTATTTGTCCAGGCTGGAACCTTGGTTCAGAAAAATCAGATTTCTATCTAGAGTACTCAAATAATACAAAATAAACGAATCTTTGAATATCGGTTACTTAACTACCTGCAGCTGAGGCTGGAAATTAGTTTATTTTTAACTTAATTTTTACCTCAAAGAACTTTTTAAAGAAGCAAAACACTTCCTTAACTATCTAACTAACTATAGACAGAATTGCCTAGAATGTCTCTGTCACTATTCTATGCTGTAGAGTTACAGTTTGTCTTCACTGGAACTCAGACACTGTTCCATCACAAAGCACAGAGCTCCATGAAGACATGGTGTGTGAAGGTCGGAGAGAAGATCTCGAGTGTCCTGCACCGAGCCCTGACTCTGACTCAACCCCACTGAACACCGACTGAACCCCAGACCTCCTCACTTTTACACCATCAGTGTCTGATCTCACTAATGCTCTTGTAGCTGAATGAACACAAATCCACATAGACTCGCTCCAACATCTAGTGGAAAGACATCACAGAAGAAAAGAGATTATTATGGGATGTTCCCAAGCACATATACTGTAGATGTGATTATCAGAGGTCCGCATACTTTTGACCGAACAGTGTATATGTTATAAAAATGAATGTAGGTTAAGTAAAAGAATGAAACTCCATCCTTTTCTCTTTTTTACATTTTGAGAAAGTTCTTTGAGAATCGGAATTGTTTTTCTCAGCTTCACTGAAATAAATCATTTTTCCCAGTCGACAAGTTACACAGATCTTTGAACACCTACATAAATTAGGATGTATGTGTTTGGGAAATTAGCTACGGCATATAAGAGAGTAGTAGAAAAGGAGCTCGCATCTAAGCAGAGGAGTCTAATTCTTGAATTCATCATTTGATTCGTGAATCACTTTCATATATTATTCTGGCTGCTCAAATCTGTGCACGTTTCTAAGCTGCTTTCAGGATTAAGAGCTAATACGTCTATAAACTTTGATAGCGTTAGTCTGAACAGTTAGAACTGTCTCGGAGACAAAGTTAATCACTGTTAATACCATCACTGCTTCTTATGTCTATGTTTCAATACTTTTTACTTTTATTTTCAGAGCTCTGAGCTCTAGGTTTTTGCCTCCTTTGGCTGACCTTCCATTTGTTTGTGATCGCAGCGTGCAAGTTGTTCAAGGAGGAGGAACTTTTAATTGCTTCGTGTTTCAGAAAGCCTTCCGTGCACTGTTTATTTCAAAACAAGCTCCAGCGATATGGATCGCCGCTCGGGAGGAAGGGGTTTTGGTTTCCTCCGACTCTTTTCCTACCAGCTCTCTGCTTGGCTCTGCTTAATCATTTTTTTGCTTTTTCTCACTCGAGGAATACCCATGGGCCCAAGAGCATGCTACACTAAAGCTGAACACTGCGGGCCATTAGGCCACGGTCATGTGCTTTCCCACACTTCTAGAGGGGGTTGTCTGGGCTGAGATATGGGCCGGGGGATGGGGAGGTAACAAACGGTTTCATGTACGTGTTAGAGAGGAAGAGAGATAGAGAGAGAGAGAGAGACGAAGATAGAGATAGGAAGGGAGAGAGAGAGAGAGAGAGAGAGAGAGAGAGAGAGGCGACGGAGAGATAGGGAGAGTAGAGACAGATAGAGAGATAGGAGAGCGAAGGGCGAGAGACGGAGAAGAGAGAAGAGAGAGAGGAAGAGAGAGAGCGAGAGAGAGCGAAAAGAAGATAAGATAGAGACGAAGAGAGAGAGAGAGAGAGAGAGAGGGAGAGGAGAGGAAAAGAAGAGAGAGAGGGAGAGGAGAGAGAGGGAGCAGAGAGAGAGAGAGAGAGAGAAGGAAAAGAAGACGGGAGAGCAGAGGGAGAGAGGAGAGAGAGAAACGACGGAACGCGCGGGCGGGAGAGAGAGAGAGGGGGAGCAGAACCCGAGAGCGAGAGAGCGCGCTCGAGCGCGAGAGAGCGAGCGCGAGCGAGCGCTGAGAGAGAGAGAGAGAGAAGAGATGAGAGAGAGATGAGAGAAGAGATATGATATAGATAGATAATATATATATATATCTCTTACTCTTCTTCTTTCTCTCTCTCTCTCTCTCTCTATCTCTAATAATATATATATATATATATATATATATATATATATATATATATATATATTCTCTCTCTCTCTACTTCTCACTCTCTCTACTTTCTCTCTCTCACTCTCTCTAACCCCCCCCCCCCCCCCTCCCGGTGAGAATATTATAAAAGTATAATGACTCGGTGCTTTACACCACTGTTAACATTCAGGGTTCTTACTTTCTTGCTGACAAGAGGAGCAGATTTATACATATACTCACAGAGTACCGGACACATCCGCTCAGCATGCCACAGGGTCTCGACCTCAGCTAGATCTCCGAGCCGCAGCATTAACCTCCGAAAGACAGCCCTGGATTTTTATTATTGCAAGAGACCAAAGAATGTTTTTATTCTGCGTGCATGTTTCAAGGAGGGGATTGATAAAAGCTACAGCCACTACTATCAGATATCTGCTTGATTTCCTGTCTGTGCTCTTCTAGGCCTCAATGTTTTGTGTGTGAATGAGTGTGTGTGTGTCTGTGTGTGTGTCTGTGTGTGTGTGGGGGGGAGAGACAGAGAGACAGACAGACAGACAGACAGAGAGAGTGAGGCAGAGAGAGAGACAGAGAGACAGACAGAGAGAGTGAGGCAGAGAGAGAGACAGAGAGAGAGAGAGAGAGAGAGAGAGAGAGAGAGAGAGAGAGAAAGAGAGTGAGGCAGAGAGAGAGAGAGTGAGGCAGAGAGAGAGAGAGAGAGAGTGGGGCAGAGACAGAGAGACAGACAGAGAGAGTGAGGCAGAGAGAGAGAGAGACAGACAGAGAGAGTGAGGCAGAGAGAGAGACAGAGAGACAGACAGAGAGAGAGAGAAAGACAGAGAGACAGACAGAGGGAGTGAGGCAGAGAGAGAGAGAGAGAGAAAGACAGAGAGACAGACAGAGAGAGTGAGGCAGAGAGAGAGAAAGAGACAGAGAGACAGACAGAGAGAGTGAGGCAGAGAGAGAGACAGACAGACAGACAGAGAGAGTGAGGCAGAGAGAGAGAAAGAGACAGAGAGACAGACAGAGAGAGTGAGGCAGAGAGAGAGACAGAGAGAGTAAGGCAGAGAGAGAGAGAGAGAGACAGAGAGACAGACAGAGAGAGAGAGAAAGACAGAGAGACAGACAGAGAGAGAGAAAGACAGAGAGACAGACAGACAGAGAGAGAGAGAGAGACAGTGATGGGGGTGTGGGGTGTTTGGTTTGGGTTTACAGCTTGTGAGTGAGGGAAAGCACTGTCTCATTAATCCACTGTTTTCACACACAGCTGTTTCCTGTTGGGAATATGGACCAGGTCAGGGTGTGACACATACATACATACACACACACACACACACACACACACACACACACACACACACACACACACACACACACACACACACACACACACACAAACATGGCTGGCTCTCATAGACAATACGCAGTGAAATACCAAGGCCACAATGTCTAACAGATAGAATGTCTAAAAACCCAGGAAATAAAACTCAACACCTATTTTCTTTGTCTCGTTCTCAGTCTGGTTATTTGCGTGTAGTTGAAACTTCAAAGCCGTGTGACAAAATGTAAGTACTGACAGGACAGTAGAGTTTATACTTAGAAATGGTGCCTGAAAGCTGACACATTGCTGACATTCTGGATGTTACATCCCTTCATTTTTATTGTAGGAACCATAAGAAGAACGATAAAGCGAGCCTCAAGGCCACGGAGGTCTTTAAACCGTCGGTTAGCTACAGTTCTGTCCTTTACGATGAATGACACAATAGGATGAACCTTTAAAACGTGTTAGAAAAACAAATGAACATGCAGAAGCAGAAACGTTTAGGTCCCCTTCTGCTCGTTTAGTGAAAACCTTTAGTGAAATTCAGACAAAGATTCGAACATCCTGTTAGTGCAAGTCTTTCCATTCCAAAATTAGAACAAGCTTAATATGACTTTTCTGTTCTTCTTCTTTTTTTTTATATCTCAGAAATATAGGGACTTTTGGACAAATAAAGGACAATGACACCGTGGATATGTACTTTTTATCTTTTACTTTTAATGTGCAGAATGTTTAAGCTGTTGAGGCAGAAAGTAAGTTTGGAAAGTTGATGTAGGATCAAATTGTTTCATACGGCTGAAATCCTGACAGGTTTTTTTTTTATTTATTTTTTTTACTGAAACTTTTAACTGAAAACAAAAGGAATCAGAAAAAAACCTCCTGTTTTGTTGTGTAAATGTTGACACAGTGGTGTTAATATGAAGACCGTATGAAAGTAGAAATCGTATGAATTTCTGTTTTCTATTCGTTAAAAAGTTAAACAATTTCCAAAACACAAATGTTTCTATCTTTAAAGTAAGTGTTGATACTAAACCCATTTCTGCTCTCTAAGATGCCCCGATTATTTGTTCATTGTTCCTCTAAAATGTTTCTTCACCCACTAGAATTGTGTGTAAGATTATCAACAAAGAGAAAAAAAAACCACGTCTTAAACACACCGACACTGACTCAGACTTCAGGTCATTTGTTTCTACTGATGTAAAATAATCCCATAAATGGATTCCCACCATCGCACTGATAAATAAAAAAGGTTAACTCTATTTCAACTGTTTAATATTAGCTTCATCTTTTTTATTTATTACAGAGTGAATCAGTGAAGTATTTCCTGGACAACTTGGATCGGATCGGACGGCTGGTGAGACGAGGCACCTTTTATTGCTTTACCTGCTTTAATAAAAACTCCGCGGATCTTTTCCAGCACACTTATACTGTAGCTGCACGTTTTTGTGGTTCTGGTTCAGGTTTTTGTCAGACAGTGTTACACCACGAGACACATGTGGTGTGTAGATCTGTGTTCCGTTCACTGGAGAAGATCTGGATCACTGATTCGGGGCAGGATCTCATGATGCAGCTCATGATAGATCATCAGCTTTTACTTTGAGATGATTGATCAGTGATGTTTAGGAAAGACTATAAAGAAGCACCAAGATTTCTTAGATGTCCAGCGATTTGGTGCTAGAGAGATGAAAATATTATTAAATGTGTTTGTATTGATGAGGAAATACAGGATACTGTTGTTTGCTAATCCTTTAAATTCTACTGAGGGAAAAACTGCTAGCTTTCCATTTAAAAACAAGAATATAATCCAATAATAAATTAATAAATGTGCTTAATTCCCAGCTCATGGCTTGCTAAATTGCACCAAAATGCTGAAAAGTATGTGAACTGTTTATTATTGAATTAAAGCCTTGTTTTTTTATTCTTTTCCTTGAAAAGAATTATGTCCCAAGTCTTCAGGACATCCTCCTGGCTCGTAAGGCCACCAAAGGCATAGTGGAGCACGACTTTATCATCAAAAAGATCCCTTTCAAGATGGTGGATGTCGGCGGTCAGCGATCACAGAGGCAGAAGTGGTTCCAGTGCTTTGACGGCATCACCTCCATCCTCTTCATGGTCTCGTCCAGCGAGTACGACCAAGTCCTGATGGAGGACCGGCACACGAACCGCCTGGTGGAGTCCATGAACATTTTCGAGACCATCGTCAACAACAAGCTCTTCTCCAACGTCTCCATAATCCTGTTCCTCAACAAGATGGACCTGCTGATGGAAAAGGTGGCCAAGGTGAGCATCAGTAAGCATTTCCCTGACTTCCGCGGAGACCCTCGGCGGCTGGAGGACGTGCAGAACTACCTGGTGCAGTGTTTCAAGCGCAAGCGCCGCAACCGCAGCAAACCGCTTTTCCACCACTTCACCACGGCCATCGACACCGAGAACATCCGCTTCGTCTTCCACGCCGTCAAAGACACCATCCTGCAGGAGAACCTCAAAGACATCATGCTGCAGTGACTGACAGAGCAGCCGGCGCTAGACACGACGTGACGCCTGTAAATCTTTCCACTGTGAAAAGAGACCGCTTTCTGCACAACACGTCTCCACTTTCAGATGGACACGTAGATGCAGTAGGCAGTTGTGTGTTACTGAGTTATTGTCAGAGGATTGGAAAATACGCTGCTCATGTGCTTCTGGCCCGCTACATACCACTAAGTAATGACACGAGGCATCTGGGAACTGTGATTTTCTAAACTGTATATGATGTGTGTGTGTGTGTGTGTGTGTGTGTGTGTGTGTGTGTGTGTGTGTACAGTAGATGTACTAACTGTAGATGTGAATGTTTTGTGCATGAGGAGAAAGAGACAGACAATCAGGAAAGAAGGTCTCCCAGCATCCACTCACCGAATCCTCCCAGAGTCGACTCGCTGTATACAAAGACAAAGCGCTGGAGTTAGTCACCGTAAAAAAGAAATGAATTATCGACTTCCTGTCTGCTCTTAACTCCTAACCACAGCTGATCTGAGTAAAGCGTCTTCCTCTGGAATAGATAAGGCCTCATTAATAAAAGACGGCCTGGGATCCGACGCAGCCGCCTGACAGCGCTCTTTATCCTGGTTTTAAACCGGCTGTAAAGGAAAAAAATAAATGTTTTGCTGTTTGTTTGGTTTTTTAAAACAAAGTTTAAACATCTCTTCACGAATATATTTCATGTCAAACATCAAGCACTTCTGTTTCGAACCATTCTTTAACAAGCTTATACAAAAAAAGCCCAATCTTTAAAAAAAAAAAGCTTCTGCACTAACGTTTCAGTTTTGAGCCCTTGATTTTTCCACATTACCGCAGTTTCGGATCCAAACCTGACGTGAACTCTGAGACCGAACTGGAGATTTATACAAATGCATAAATGAATATTTTGTACACATGATATGATTTTGCTTTTTTTTTAGACACTTTAACAATTTCTACCACTTATAAAACTTCCAAGTACTTTTGATAGTTGGTGTCAGATCACTGGTTAATATACGTGTTTGTTTTTTTTTTCCTTCAAACGTCACTAACTTCAGATGATTAAGACACTGGTGATAATGTCTTTCAAATTTTCTGCACTACGTTTGCGTACTTTATATTTTGGGATGTTTTCTGTTGGGTTTTTTTTTTTGGATGGTTAGTGCCGTGTTATTACTGCGACTAATCCGGGGGAGGAACCGGTCCAAGCAGGATCGGAGGGGAAAAGCGTCTGATCTCGGAGGAGGTGAAGAGTTTCTCCCACAGCTCCTGATGGAAAACAACACTGATCTCATTTGAGTTTCAGAGCTCCCCCACCGCCTGAATGCTCTGAACTCTCAGGGGGATTTGCAAATGTTGAGAAATCAGTAATGCAGCGGATTTACTTTTTCCATGCCTGATTTTTTTTTTCCATCTGCTGACTCATGTGCTCTGCTGAAACAGATCCACTCCTCCAAAGACGTCTTTAACACCCAGGTGTTGCTTTGCTGCATAGTTACTTAGTTTGTTAATCAGTTAATTAGTTAGTTGGTTGTTATATAACGGTAATCTCTTCCCTCGTTGTTCTGACCGAGAGTTACTTCGGCTCCTGAGCGAGGACGGCAACACGTACAGAGAAGATTCTCGTCAGCTTGTCCGAGACTCGCGAGTCCGAGCTTGACAAACATTACATCCGTTCTTGTTACATTCTTGTTCAGAAATCAGAAGTAGTCCATCTGCCCCTGATAAAATGTTCTCTGACCAACCAGGAGGGGGTCCTGATGCTTCATGTTAAAGAAATGTTTTTTCCATATCTTCCCAAAGTAAACAGCTCACACATCAATGCTTCGTTTTTACCTCAACATCTAGAGAACTGTGCTTCTTAGCGAGTCCTAATGTATACTTCAATAAACTTTCGATATAATACGAAAGACACAAAGTATAAGACGTCAAACCCGGTCTTGTTGTTCCACAGAGAGAATGATGAGTAATTAAAAAAAAAAATCAATAAATAAAAACAAAAAATCATGAAAATAATAAAAAACCAAACGAGCCAGTGGACCAAAACAACAACAACAACAACAACAACAACAACAACAAAAATACATCTTTTAAAGCCAGGAAGGAATTTCAGTCTGCTGATCATTTCTCTTGTCTGAACTGAAATGAAGACAATCCGCTCTGGTAAATATTCAGTAATGGCTTTCACCGCTTATCACTTCAACTTCCTCGGCCTCGTGAGTGCTTTCAAAACTGTACTTTTACAGTGTGATTTTTAAGTGTTTCCTTTTGTTTTGTATTCCTCTTGTGACTGTAAAAATTTTAAGGTTTCAGATTAACTGTAATGCTGTATATAAGAAACTGTATAAATTCAGTAAAAAATAAATAAATAATGCCATTTGTATGAGTCCTTTTTGTTAAGGTTTAATCTCTGTCAAAACTAGATTAGATTACATTAGATCAGATTAGATTACATCAGAATTAAAAAAATGAAATGAATAAAAATCTCTGCTCAGTAAATTAGCTTAATCCTATAATTATATTGAATACTTAATCAATTCAAGATATATTCACTACCTCAGAAGTCATTTATTTGTTTGTTTGTTTATTTATTTGTTTATTTATTTAGAATGTATTATATTTAGCACATTAACAAAACCCGATTGTTTGACAGTCGGACCCCTGGTCATATCCGTAGTGCTACAGACGACGAATCAACACTTTCTGACCAATCAGGTGTGAGAACTTAACAGCGCTGTCAAATAAATAACTGATCATAAGATTGCTTTTGTTATTGTCCAACATTCAAAGCTGTTTGTCAGGTCTGAACGCTGCACCATACACCGTTTAACATGTAACAGGAAGCTTAGAGCAACATATAAGCATTATTTTGGGGTGTAAATAATCCCTAACAGGGGACATTAAACCTACAGTTATCGAGCATTAGTCATAAACAACACAAAGACAAAGCTGTTTGAGGTGAATTATCTGCCATGTGATAAATTCAGCATGCAGTTACGTTTCCAAGCATGAGAATTGTCCAATGGAAATTTCCATTACATGGGAGTACAGGTTTTATTGTTGTTGATTCACTACGTTTGAGATAAAGGAAGAATATTTCTAGTTTTATGACTTATTGTGATGTGTGAATTTTCCCAAGAGCCCATGCATTTCCTGTGGATTTTTTAAGTTGATTTGGAGACACAGACACCCTTCTATATCCTCCTCTTGTCTGCAGTCTTCGACTCACCTCAGGGATTCCTTATGTTCGATAAATTGTCATAAAGTACAGTATGAAGATATATTCCACACAAAACAACACAATGCATGTAAGCACGTCATTATTATTTATATCCCCTGATACTAACCCCAACCTATAACAATCCACACCCCTTTCCCTAAAGGATGTCTAGCCAATTTTGTTATTAAAAAAAATATATATATATATATATATAAATATATATATATATATATATATATATATATAGAGAGAGAGAGAGAGAGAGAGAGAGAGAGAGAGTTTTATATAGTTTTTCCCCTCTGGATATAAACTTTGCATTTGCTGCTGATTTTTTATTTTATTTTTTTTGGGCTCAAAGATCTGGCAACCTTGGTCTCTTTTAAATACTATTGTCACTACACCAAAATACTCCATAAATGACTGATATGATGTTGGATGTCGGTACACAATGACCTCTTTCTTCATGTTGAGTCTGGCTTGTTTCCATGAATTAATTCTCATGACTCCTTGCATTTCCTCCTGGTTTATACTGAACTCTTGATATTTGGTTAATCAGCCATCGGTGTGAGCAGCTGCTGCTGTTGAAAATCTGCCAGAGGATTCAGCTGACTAGAATGATAATAATCTGTGCTTTCAGGAGGTGAAGGAGAAAGGACCCATTTTTACATCATGAACTTTTTGTCTGTTATACATGTCCTATTAATGGAAGTATTTGGAGAAGGGAGAAATACGCCATCTGGTGGAAAACCTCTAACATGTCTAACATTAGGGGGGAATATCCTTTATTGGCATTAGCTATATTTAAAGAAGTTAGTAAAAAGCTAGAAAAGCTAAAAAAAAAAAAAAAAAACTCTACTCTTCTGTATTATGAACAATATTTAAAAAATAATTGTTTGGTCCATTTTAAATTTTTGGTACCTGTTAATAAACCGTACAGTAAAATGCTGCTACTACTACTACTACTACTACTACTACTACTACTAATAATAATAATAATAATAATTGTAAAAATAATAAAATTCTTCTTCTTCTTCTTCTTCTTATTATTATTATTATTATTATTATTATTATTAATAGGTTCTGTACTAAGACAAATTCCTCGTATGTGAAAACATACCTGGCAATAAAGACCTTTCTGATTGTGTAATTTCTAATAATGGAATTGACACAAAGCTGAGAACCGTCTAGTTGTAGTCATCCATAGATATCTATACAAATACATATATACATATATATCTGTGGTGTATATATCTATAGTAGTCATCCTCAGCACTTTTATTATATAAAATATTTACCAAGCTTTTATTATCTGTCTTTTCTCTCCAAAACACATCGCTCTTAACGACTTCCGCTCATATGCACGGATCTTTAGATAGTATTCACACTCTTCTTACCCAGAGAACGCCCGTGTACATGGTATCTATATCGTAGAATATGCGGCTGCGTCGCCCGCTTTACAAACGCACAGGAAGTAAGCCTTTTCTGGGAAAAACCAAGATCACACAAAATAGGGGGGTATTCATAGGATTTCGACAAGCATAATCTTAAAGCAGCAAATATATATTTTATCATTGAACTATTTAATAAAGTCGTTTGATGCTTAATCATTTATATACATGCGATTTATAATTTCATACGAAGTGTGAGTTCTTGTTGCTGTTTAAGGCTCGGTGAAGTCCCTTTCGCCCACATGGTTCGGTCCTTTTCTTTTCGCTAGGTGGTTAGCCGGCTGTAGCGCACGTGGACCTGCGTGAAAAGCTCCTGTAGCAGAGCTCGTTAAAATTAGCGGTGCACGTTAATTCACCTCGATGAGAGGCACGGAAGAAATGGAGGCTGAAGTAGAGTTTGACGAAGGCGAGGAGCCTTCATTCAGTGACCCAGAGGACTTTGTGGATGACGTCAGTGATCAGGGTAAAAAGTCTCTTCACAAAACCACCGGCTTTATTCAGGCCCCATCACGCGCGAGCGCGGATCTGATCACAAAAGGAGATTAAATGCAGTTTATTTATGCGTCGAACCGCATTTCATGACCTGGTTCTGACTTTGTCACACATGTCCGTTGATGAGCTTTGTATATGTCTGGCTATCTAGTTAGCTATCTAGCTAACGCAGCCATTTTCATGTATTCAGGCCGTTGGCCGCGTCCTAAATAACGCATTGTTAGTTACGTAGCGCCCTACTTAAGGGGGCGGGGCGGTTTGTCCCGCTGCGCGTAGTGCACTTGGTGTAGGGAACAGAGCGCTGTTTGGGATACAGCCCAACACCCTGTGACTTACTCTAGCTATTAGCGCTGCTTCACTAACATGATTTCCTGAACTAAAATAACTAACTGTTGTGTTTAGCGGGATGTAAAACTGACTGGTGTTTGTGCGCCGTGTTATTAAGCCCAATAGAGCGTTCAGTGAGTGAGTGAGTGAGTTCAGTCAAAGCAAATTATATTTGTCACATACATACATGCACATACATCATGCAGTGAGCTGCTTTTTGCATCTGTCCGGTATATAAGCATAAAAAATAGGAAAGCAATTTAGGATAAAAACAAAACCAAAAGGAGATATATTAAAAAAAAGTATGAACTATATAAAAACTATAAAATATGAAAATATAAGTGAAAAAATAGTGTATACATAAATATACATACACATACATGTGTATGTTTTTTAAAGGTTGTCCTTAAAGTGTCCATGTGCAGTAAACAGTGTATAAAGTGGCATTGTGCTCTGCAAGTCCAGAGTTAAAGTGACAGTGAGTGAGTTGTGTTATCTGTCAAGAACATGCTCCACATGGCCTACTGGATCTGTTGGGCGTCTTTTTGTTTTAAACCCCAAAGGTTCATATTTCGTACACCACGGTCCTGTTGATGCAAAGGAAAGGAAGAGTTCCAGTTCAAATGTTATAAAATAGAATTGAATAAGGTTTAATCTGAAGAGTAGAATAAACTATAGTTGAGTTCTTTTAAATGATTTTTTTTTTTTGGGGGAGGGACAGTGGGGATTGGGCATGTTGTTGGGGACCAGTGGGGATTGGGCGTGTCGTTGGGGACCAGTGGCGGGGATTGGATGTGTCGTTGGGGACCAGTGGCGGGGATTGGGTGTGTCGTTGGGGACCAGTGGCGGGGATTGGGCGTGTCGTTGGGGACCAGTGGCGGGGATTGGGCGTGTCGTTGGGGACCAGTGGCGGGGATTGGGCGTGTCGTTGGGGACCAGTGGCGGGGATTGGGCGTGTCGTTGGGGAACAGTGGCGGGGATTGGGCGTGTCGTTGGGGAACAGTGGCGGGGATTGGGCGTGTCGTTGGGGAACAGTGGCGGGGATTGGGCGTGTCGTTGGGGAACAGTGGCGGGGATTGGGCGTGTCGTTGGGGAACAGTGGCGGGGATTGGGCGTGTCGTTGGGGAACAGTGGCGGGGATTGGGCGTGTCGTCGGGGAACAGTGGCGGTCAGTGACTGGTCACAATCATAAGTCAGGCTTTACGCACCGCTGGTGAGCCAATAAAACCTTGTCTTTCTGATGTGTGATCTAGAAAGCCGTATCCAGTTCGACACAGTGACTAACATCTCTCTTTGTACACCTCCTAAATGCAGAGCTGCTGGGAGACGTCCTGAGAGAGCAACCTCAAGAGGCAGACGGCATCGACTCTGTCATCGTCGTCGACAATGTTCCCCAGGTAGGACCCGATCGTCTGGAGAAACTAAAGAACGTCATCCACAAGATCTTCTCCAAGTTTGGCAAAATCACCAACGAGTTCTATCCAGAAGCAGATGGGAAGACCAAAGGGTAAATAAGAGTGTGTGTGTATGTGTGTCTGTGTGTGTGTGTCTGTGTGTCAGAAACACAGATACAGAAATCAAGATGTGGACGGAGTAATGAATCAGAGGTGACCATCATGGGGGCTCAAAAAAAACAAAGATGTACACTCGAGTGCACCTTAATATATTTTCCGGATAAATTTTTTTTTTATAAGATTCCTTACTGTCACTAAACGTTTAGATGTTTCTTCATTATCACAAATAGCAAAAAGGGTCAAAAGGTGTGTAAAGATATTAATAGCGGAAAAACGTCAGATCATCAGTTCAGAAGTTAAAATCTACTTCAGTTCAGAAGTTAAAAAACACTTCTCAAGGTTTTATCATATAAAAGCTCTAAGGCACCTGTCCGTTCTGCCATCATGCTGCATCGTGATCGTTTGTTAGGAAAATGGCTGTACAAATACGATTGCGATGATTTGTTAAAACTTCCACGTTATTTATTTCTGCCTTAGACAAATTTTCCCTGTAGCATGTATGTTGTTTTTTGTTTTAAACATGGCTCATTGTCATTCTCAGGTACATTTTTCTGGAATACTCCGTCCCGAGTCACGCACACGAAGCGGTGAAGAGCGCCGATGGCTACAAGTTGGATAAACAACATACCTTCCGCGTCAACCTGTTTACCGACTTCGACAAGTACGCTTCGTTTCAGCACACATAACACGATGAGAACTTATTATTACATCTTTCTCCCAGATCGTGTGCATGACGTCCTCAAAAAGTTGCACGTTTGTAAGAAGTGAAGTGTAAAGTCATTACACTGTAATTCAAAATGACAGGAAAAAAAAAGATTTTAATTTGAAACGATCCTGAATTGTTCACAGGGATGTGAACTAACACCATATTGAGATGATGAGTTTGTTTGTTTGTTTGTTTTTTCTTTTCTTTTCATTTCTTTCCCCCCTCCCTGTGCTCCAGGTACATGACGATCAGTGATGAATGGGAACCACCTGAGAAACAGCCCTTTAAAGATTTTGTGAGTATTTTGAGTTGATCTTGAGTTATACAGAAGTACAACATCCCTGCTTGTAGAAAAACATTATTTTGTGAAAATGCCAAGTGCAGTAGACTCAGTATTGACAATGGTGGCTCAAGTGGTTAAGGCTCTAGGTTGTAGATTGGTGTTCAAGCCCCAGCGCTGCCAAGCTGTCACTGTCGGGCCCTTGATCAAGGCCCTTAACACTCTCTGGTCCAGTGGTGCTGTATCATGACTGACCCTGTGCTCTGACCCCAACCTCCATTGGGATGTGTGAAGAAAGACTTTCATTGTGCTGTAATGTCTATGTGATCAAAATATAAAAGGCTTGCTCTTAGTATTTGATTGGATTATTGAAGTAACTTTTTATTTTTTGCATGATATCATTCAAGCAAATCTCAGCAGTCATTTAAAAAACAACAACAATCTGCCATACGACACCTCTCTATTACCCCTCGAAAGGTCTATTAAATGTGTGTGGGATTTTTGTCTGTATCTAATGTCTGTCTGTTAATGTGGTGTTTGCTAATTAGCCAAGATGTAGCATCTAGTGAGAAGATCCAAGCTAATGTTACAGCCTGGCTTGTTCAGAAAGAAACAGCCCAGAGTTTTATGTCCTTCAGAACAGTATAAAAAATATTTGTTCAGGAAAACGGTGGCATTTTTCCCACAGAAGTTGTTTCCGTTTTTAGCTTTGACCTCCTCCTGGGACGGTGATGTAGATTTGCTACATTTTGAAAGGTTTTTGCTCTATTAAAGCTGAACGTTTGTAGAAAGTCTCTCATTACCATTTAAGGTTCAATTCTGTCGGCTAATCTAACACCCGAGGTTAATAAACGCACCGTTCCTGACCTAACGGCACCACCGAGCTCGTTAAAACGTCTCCGACCGACTGACTGAGCTGTAATGTTGCTTTTTTTATAGTCAGAAGCCTGTAGAATATGTTGTAAAAGAGTGAAGACTTGAGTTAAAGCTGTGTTACACGGTCACGGGGATCACGGCACGGTTCCAGAGCGACCAGAGCTCACACCACCGGTACCGTTAGTCTCTGGTTCCGTAGCATGCTGCGCATCTCATCATGCTCCACATGACGATCTTCACGTGACCGTTTTTTTCATTGGCTTTCTTCCTCATGGTTCAGCTACTAGAATCACTATAAACAACACGACGGTGTGATGAACACGTTTGAGGACGAGACGCCTTTAATCTCGGTGGAGGAAACGTTTGAGTTGTGTGTGTGTGTGTTTTTCTGCGCCCTAGACGTTCCACAGTGTAGCATTTCACCCCCAAGTGAGTCTCTAATACTTCGCTCATGTTTCTCACTCGCAGCTGAAGGTTTAATTCTGTGTAACGTTTGTTGCCACACAGGGAAATCTGCGCCATTGGTTGGAGGACCCTGACTGCCGAGATCAGTACAGCGTGATCTACGATTCCGGTGAGAAAACTGGCATCTTTTCCAACGACGTCAAGGAACCCATTGAGGTTGAGGAGAGAGCGGTGAGAAACGTTTTCTTTCTTTTTTTTTCCTCCTTTTATAACACACATCAGTGTTAAGCATGTTTTATATACATTATATGTATTATATATAATGCGATTGTGTGTCTCTTTCAGCGCTGGACAGAAACGTACGTGCGCTGGTCTCCTAAAGGCACCTACCTGGCCACGTTCCATCAGAGAGGCATTGCGCTGTGGGGAGGAGAGAAGTTCAAACAGATCCAGAGGTTCAGCCATCAGGGAGTGCAGCTTATCGACTTCTCCCCTTGTGAGAGGTTTGTGTAGCCGCCTTAGGGATAGAGGGAACGAGTACGAGTTAAATATCCCCAATAACACAGCCATAAATTTGTATATTAGTAGTCGCACCTCCGAGGACGTCGTACATTCGGACGTCAGGGTTTAAAGTCCATCCTCGTGTCGGCGTACCGTGAAGTCTCCAGGGGGCTTTCTTAGACTGCTTGGTGTATCCTCCCTGAGTCATGATTTTTTTTTTATTTATTTTATTGATATTCTTTGCAGGTATGTGGTTACATTCAGTCCCCTGATGGACACGAAAGACGACCCGCAGGCCATCATTATCTGGGACGTTCTGACCGGCCAGAAGAAGAGAGGTTTTCACTGTGAGAGCTCTGCCCACTGGCCAATCTTCAAGTCAGTACAAGTCCATTTTCTGCCTTCACGTATAACGCAGATTTCTGTTTCATTCTAATGACGCCGTTTTACATGAAATCTTCAGGTGGAGTCCGGATGGAAAGTTCTTTGCTAGAATGACTCAGGACACCCTCAGCATCTACGAGACACCGGTAAGATTCTCCCTCTCTCTCTTTCTCTACTCTGTCCTTTCTTTTACTCCTTTCTTTCATTTTTTCTTTTTATTTATTTTCTGTCTTTATTTTCAGTCTTTTTCTTTTCAACCTTTATTCTTTTCAATCTTTTTTCCTTTTTCTTTCTTTCTTTCTTTCTTTCTTTCTTTTCACTCTCTTTCTTTTCAGTTTATTTTTTTCTTTTCATTTTATTTTTCTTTCTTTCAGTTTCTTTCTTTTTTCACTCTTTCTTTTTCTTTCATTCCTTTTTTACTCTATTTCTTTCTTTCTTTCTTTCTTTCTTTCTTTCTTTCTTTCTTTCTTTCCCCTCTTGCCTACAAGCTAAACTACAAACTTGTCTCTTTCTATCTGATGCCATTTATTTTCCCTTTAGTTGTCATTTTCCTTGTTACAGTCGATTTTGACACGTCTGAATGTTCTCTTTCCTTGTAGTCGATGGGTCTTTTGGATAAGAAGAGTTTGAAGATAAACGGAATTAAGTAAGTTAAATCAGGAAATAAACTATCACACGATGTGTTCAGTCCGTGTTCTAGTACCGTTATGGTATCGGACCGTTTTTGTGTAAATGACCTTGACAGAAACTGATTTTCCCTTCGACAGAGACTTCTCCTGGTCTCCCGGTGATAACATCATTGCCTTCTGGGTTCCTGAGGACAAAGACATCCCAGCGAGAGTCACCCTCATGCAGCTTCCATCCAGGAACGAGATCCGAGTGCGTAACCTGTTCAACGTGGTGGACTGCAAACTCCACTGGCAGAAGAACGGCGATTATCTTTGTGTCAAGGTGGACAGGACTCCTAAAGGAACACAGGTACGCAGGGACGCGGCTCGGGATCGAGACTGACGATGCGATACTTTACCTCAGATAAGTGATGTAACATCAGTCACTCTGCCATTTTCTCTTTAGGGAATTGTCACAAATTTTGAGATCTTCCGCATGAGAGAGAAGCAGGTTCCCGTGGACGTTGTGGAGATGAAAGGTAACAAGATGGGAGGATTTTAGTTTCATCGCCTGAAGGAAATCTTTAACGTATCGAACCTCTTTGTTTCCTGCATCTGGGGCAGATGGATGAGAAAATATTACTGTATATATACCAGATAAAATATACCAGATTTAGAGCCTATTTACTGAGACGTAAAATTTAAACGAGGTTCTTTTCCCACTACATGGAGATTTCCTTCTCTACTCTAGATGTAATGGATGTAGAGAGCTCTAAATCCTGACTCTTGTGTTTCTTGTCGGTTACAGAGGGCATCATTGCCTTCGCTTGGGAGCCCAATGGGAGCAGGTTTGCAGTGCTGCATGGAGAATCCCCCAGGATCAACGCCTCTTTTTACCACGTGAAGAGCAACGGCAAAATCGACCTGATCAGTGAGTGTATTCGCCTTAATGTCTGTAACAACATGAGTTTCCTGAAATGCATTTAACAGGGGAAAAAAACGCACATTGTTGTTGTTGTTTTTTTTTTTTACAGAAACATTTGACAAACAGCAGGCCAACAGCATCTTCTGGAGCCCTCAGGGCCAGTTCTTGGTCTTGGCTGGATTGAGGAGGTTGGTACTTGTGTGTTGTGTAATTACACCTTAGGTCAACAATCCCTGAGCTCTAGCTACTGAAAAGAGGTTTATTTATTTATTTTCCTCTCACCTGCTCACTTGAATTGTTTCTTGCTGACAGCATGAACGGTGCTCTGGCATTTGTGGACACTTCAGACTGCACCATGATGAACATTGCTGAGCATTACATGGCCTCTGATGTGGAATGGGACCCGACCGGCAGATTTGTCGTCACCTCTGTTTCTTGGTGGAGCCACAAGGTAATTTGTTTTGAGTGGAGTTTACTGTGATCAGATGAATTGGGAAGGGAAGCAAATCTCCACCGCTAATATTTTCCCATGTACTTTGGAACTAACTACAAACATTGGTGGGAATGCAGGTAGACAATGCGTTCTGGCTGTGGACGTTTCAAGGGCGACTGCTGCAGAAAAACAACAAGGACCGTTTCTGCCAGCTGCTGTGGCGGCCTCGTCCTCCTTCTCTCCTCTCTCAGGAGGAGATAAAGGTGATGCTAACCTGGAATAGGATTTTAATTAAAAACAAAATTTAAATCATCTTCCAAACCTAACACTGAGTTTTCTCATTTCTCTGAATTGACCAGGCTATCAAGAAGGACCTGAAGAAATACTCCAAGATCTTCGAGCAGAAAGATCGACTCAGCCAGTCGAAGGCTTCAAAGGTCAGGCCTTTAAATAATTCTGTTGTTTGTCATGTCGGTGTGTTCGTTTGAATCCAGCTGACCGAATTGTCTCTCTCGTGCTGTGCAGGAACTGGTAGACAAGAGACGCTCAATGATGGAGGACTACCGCAAGTACCGCGAGGCTGCCATGAAGATGTATCAGGAGCAGAGACCTCTCCGCCTTGAGCTCAGAGGAGGTGCGTTCCCTGGGGATTATGGCTGCGTCCCAAAAGTCCCACTTGTCAGCATCTATTTTTATATCTCACAAGCAGAGAGAGAAATAGGAGGAGGTGGCAGCGTGATTTTCAGCACATCCCTGCTATTTTCATGAGCTATATTTATAACAGAACTGTCTTCTGGAAACACACACACACACTAATTCAACTTTAATAATGCCACATCCTGAATTTAGAAAGTGCTTTCGGGTTCTTTGTATTAAAACTGAGTGGCTTTTGGGTTCTCAGATATGCCTGCGGATACATTTAGGCTGAAGGAGTTAAAGACAAAAGTAAAATAATGCATGTTATTTAGGTGCTTTGGAGTATTTTAATGTATCTCCACTTGACCTTACATTTGTCCTCTTGAAAGGTGTGGACACCGATGAACTGGACAGTAATGTTGATGACTGGGAAGAGGAGACCATCGAGTTTTTCATCAATGAAGAAATCATTCCAATCGGAGATCTGTAGTCCCTGTAGCAGGTAATAAACCTTAGTTATTCCTCAGTATGTTACTGGTTGTGTCACTGAAAATAACTGTGCCATCATTCTGTTTTTTCTTCCCCCATCTCTCTCTCTCTCTCTCTCTCTCTCTCTCTCTCTCTCTCAGAACCGTTTTAATTCTCGAGGACCAGACATCCATCCATCTGTCTCTCTCTCTCTTGCTCTCCTTACAAATTCCTTGTTAACATCCAGCCAAGTGCCTTTTAATACTGGTTACTGTGGAAGGAGAATTTTGTACCACTGTCGGCGGCTGCTTTTTTTTTTCTTTTTCCCCCCCAAGAATCCAGCTCTGGGAGCATCCATCCTGCCCCCGGCAGCACTTGCCGGATTTACCCTCTGGTTCTTGCCTTTTGAGTTGAACGTTTACTTCGTCAGAAGGCCTTTATCATGACCCAGCATGCCATGAAAGGTTTATACATCTCCATGTGGAAGAAAGACATTCTGTTTCCAGAGATTTCTCTTAGGGTTAATACGTACTCTAGTGTACGCTACAGTGGGCTGTATCCTCCTCCATTCAGATTACCTGATATTAAATGCACAACAAGGTAATAAAGTATAAATAAAATATAACCGTTTCTCAGGTGGTGTGTTTTTTTTAATGCACAGTGATTGTGTGAATGTTTTATGATGAGGTTTCCGGACACTTGATAAGTCTGATTTTCTAGGGGTTACTCTAGGGTACATTTGCGGGCATCATGATATGCTAACTGCCTTTCAGGACGGCGCTTTCTCGAGTCCTCGAGGCTTGGAATCTTACCGAACGTTCTGATTTACCTCAGTGTTTTTCTCACTTCATGTTTATGCAGTAAAATCTGATCTCTGCTTTGCTATACGGTCAAAAGATTATGTATCGTATGACTTTGTGTGAGTTAATTCCTCTTCACCGGGTTTCAGACGTCGTGACCCCGTGCACTATACAAGCTCCATGAAGACAGTATGTAATGTTTTTGTTGGTGTAGAACACAAGTGACCATGCCTTAGACTCGAGCACAAAATGGAGTCCTGCTTGAACTTCTACACATTTTAACTGTTTTTAATACGTATTTGATTAAAACAGAGAGGTAAAAATAAAATAGAAGTGTTATCTCATATATTTTATAAACATTGGGTACGAAAAACGAGCTTGATACTGTGTAGTTTACAGATCATAGTTAATAGTGAATGCAGTAGTTAATAGAGAATTTTTGTGGGCGGGGCTTATCCGATGACGTGACGTTAATGGTGAATTCGTGTGGGCGGGGCTTATTCGATGACGTGGCCTTGATACCGTTATCTTTCTGCTGTGATGGAGGAAGAGGAGGTTCGAGGCGTTACACTGATGCACGAGGCGTAAACCTCATGCTGAAGTCTCGCGATGTTTCCGTGATCTCGTGTGAAGCGCGGTCTCACATCATTCCGGAGGAGACGACGACGTCTGGGTGTCGGGTGTCGAGGTGAGCTAACAGCACTCACAGCCATGTTTACACACCCGGTTACTCCGAAATATTAGTGTATAGGAAGCGCGCTCCCGCTGTACAAGTTGTGCTTCAGGACGAGGCTTTGTTTTTGTTACAGAGAGGGAGAGAGATAGAGACAGGGAGAGTGAGAGACAGAGTGACGGAGAGAGAGATAAACAGATAGAGAAACAGAGAGAGACTTCTAACAGAAGAAAAAAGTGGCTGTGAAATGTGTTCGCACTGTGAGTGTGTGTGGAAATGTTGTATGGGGATAAAGAAAGTAAAACTGTCTGAATGTCTAATGGTTTGTCTGATATTTGGAAATGGTTTTAGGCTTCGTGCCAGCAAAGAGAGACAGAGAGAGACAGAGAGACAGAGAGACAGACAGACACGGCGTCAAAGAGCTACATTGTATTCAGCAGAATTAAAGCAGTAGAGCTTTAGACAGAATATACAGAAAAACATGATTACATTTATATATCATGTATAAATGACTAAACCCTTCTCGGATGTCTTACTGACCATGTGGTTTTACTGATTTGTATCTCTCTCTCTCTCTCTGTCTCTCTCTCCCTCTTCGTCTCACTCTCTCTCTCTGTCTCTCTCTCCCTCTTCGTCTCTCTCTGTCTCTCTCTCCCTCTCCGTCTCACTCTCTCTCTCTCTCTCTCTCTCTCTTCGTCTCACTCTCTCTCTCCCTCTCCGTCTCTCTCTCACTCTCCGTCTCTCTCTCTTTCTCTTTTCCTCTCCGTCTCTCTCTCCCTCTCCGTCTCCCTCTCTCTCTCTTTTTTCCCCCTTAGTGTTAGTTTTAAATTTTCCGTATTAATACAGTCCACACTTAATCAGAAGCAGGAAGAAGAAGCAACGTTTTGTGACCTCACAAAACAGTCATCAGCCTAAATCAGTACGGGTCTGTGTGCTAGATATTGCGCTAGATCGTTAATTTCACACCCCAACATGCTCTAGAGTTTATAGAGAGTGCTTTGAATGTGAGCGACAGTTCTGTGGGTGGAAACACCTTGTAATGACAAGACATGAAACATTAAGGTGGATGAGCTACAACAGCAGAAGTAGGTCCCAGCCGTGAACAGGAGTGTGAGGACGTCGTTAGAACAAACTCGCTGAAACGACAGCTTCAGAGTTTGCTCCAGGATTTCACGATTTTGCGAATCACAGAAATGAACACGAGAGAATTCCTCTCACTGTAATGTAATGTAGAAAATAAATAAATAAATAAAAAAGGCTCTTCAAGCTTCATTCAAAACTCCATGATATTCAGAGGAGTTTGCAATTTTTCAAAAGGACCCCAGATTTTCTGCAGATTTGGCCCGAGACGCATCTATTAATACATCATAACACGCCTTCAGCCAAATCCCTCTTCCTTTGCCGTGTGTGGAATATGAGCTCTCGGTTTAAAAGAAGAATCTTGAAATGTCACGCAGTCAAGAAGAACAAAACGAATTTTGAACAGCGTCGCAGCAAAATCTTGCATTTTTGTCTTTAACGATCACAAAATATTACTTTTGGGTTTTCTGCTCTCTGTCTGTTGAACTTTGCTTGTGATAGACTCAGATTCTTGTTCTTGGCTGACATTTGGAGGAGCAGGATGTGGGCTTCTGCTATTGTAGTTCGTCCACCTCAAGGTTTGGTGACGACGTGTGTGAAAATCCCAGGAGATCAGCAGTTCCTGAAATACACAACCAGCCCAGGAAAAAGGCCCGAGGTGTTTCCTGGACTTTTTCCAAACACCACAAGGTTTAGGTGTTGGACAGTTCTGTGTCCCTCCCTGGTCTGAAGGTTGTGAGTTTGAATCCCAAGCCCACCAAGCTGCCTTTGTTGGGTCCTTGAGTAAGGCCCTTAACCCTCAGTTGTGTAAAATGAGATAAACATGTAAGTCGCACTAGATAACGGCGTCTGCCAAATGCCATACATGTAAAATGGATCAATAGGCTGTTTTCCTATTTCACAGGAGTTCCTGTGTGACTTTATTTCTGTCTGGATCGGCCGTGATGGTGTTTTTTTTCTCTACCTTTGCTGAGAAAATTACATGCCGATTTACTGTTTCTCACCAAACTTGTCTGACATTTTCTGTACAAATGTCTGATTGTGTTGGGGGAAAAAACCCCAAAAGATGTTTGACTGTGGCTAATTGCTGTATTTAATCTCATAATGTGTATCAGTGCCCCTCCTTCAGATATCAAACCAAGTCACAAAACAAAAAACGGATGCTTCTTGTGTATGTAGCGATGCCGAGATAGTTTAGTTAGTTTTACTGTCTGTGTGGCGTATTGTTTGTTTTCTCTGTTTTACTTAGACTGTTGAAAAACATGTAGGTAGGTGACCTGGTTACTCTAAATAGTCTGTGTGTGTGTGTGTGTGTGTGTGTGTGTGTGTGTGTGTGTGTGTGTGTGTGTGTGTGTGTGTGTGTGTGTGTTTTTTCTTCGTCAAAACTCCACGATATTCAGAGGAATTTTTCAAAATGACCCCATATTCCCCAGAGTTGGCCTGAGATGCATCTCATAACACATCACACACCTTCAGCCAAATCCCTCTTCTATTGCTGTGTGTGGAATATGACCACAGCTCTCATACATATCTGTCTAACTGCTAGGGGTTTAAAAGAAGAATCTTGTGCTTGAAATTTCACCATGTCAAGAAGAACAAAACAAATTTTAAAAATCGCAGCAGCAAATTTGTCCCTAATAATCACAAGCACTCCTGGTGGGACTCTTTGCACCGAACGTCGTATGATAAGCAGTATAAAAAAAAAAACAATAGCCATAGAGTGATTTATAAGAACGGTGTCGAGTCCACTTGAGTCTTTTATGCGTCCTGTTTTTTTAGCGCCTCCACAAATCCCACAGTCACACCCCTGAGGTTTTATCTAGTAAGTGCATGCTGCAGTGTTTTTCTCCGATCTGTTAGCAGTAAAACTTCAGGTCTAAAATATAGACCGATGAAGGTGTAGTTTGTGCAAGATCAGCCAAAGCAGCTCGAACTTTAAAACGTTAGTCTTTCTCTCACACTTCACTTCATTTCCTCTGATGAAATAGACTCATATGCTGAAAGGGCTTTAAGTGCCATGATCTCACAGCTGTGTGGAGAAATATCAGCTCAGGGTTAGACCTAGTTCAGGTAACACCAGCATACTATAACAGAGCTATGTAGGCATCTCCAGCCATAGCCTTTAAATCACGTTTTCTCTCGTCTGCTTGTGACTTTAGATATTTGATTTCAAATTTTTCTCTCTGCTTATGAGGCTTATATGTAAAGGCTTAGAGGTTTATGTCTCGTTTGTTCCTACTCAGTAAGGCTGAATGTAATCCCATTACTAAAGGATCCACCTTGATGTTCTTTTCTTCTTCTTCTTCTTCTTTTTCTTTATGACAAACTGCTTCCCATCCAGATGGCTGATGGTGATATGGAGCTTCGGTGAGAATGGAACTGTCCAAACCAGACAAAATGGGCAAGACGAGGCTTTTCCGCATCTTTCTCATCCTTGGCTCTGTCTTCATGATCCTACTGATCATCATCTACTGGGATGATGTTGGAGCCACCCAGTTTTACCTCCACACAACCATATCTGGACCTCATTCTTCCCGCCTACCGCCGCCTGAGAGTAATGCTGCTTCCAAAAAAAAACCTGAGGAGGACAAGGAAGGCTCGTTCCTGGCCGACATCGACGCGTTCGTCAACCAGTTTCTGGAAGGCACCGCCGACCCTACAGAGCAATCGAGGGCTGAGACGCCGCCTGGTGAGACTCACAACCAGTCCTCAGAAAAACCTGAAGAAAGATTTGTCCCCAGGCGCGAGTGGAAGATCCACCTGACCCCCATCGCAACAGAGAAGAAGCAAAGACAGGACAGTAGGAAGCAGCTGATCCGCGACCTTTGCAGTAGCAACAGCAGCTTCGACTTCCCAGGCAAAAACCGGAGGTTTGACGACATCCCCAACAAAGAACTGGACCACCTGATTGTAGACGATCGGCACGGGATCATCTACTGCTACGTTCCCAAGGTGGCATGCACCAACTGGAAGCGCATCATGATCGTGCTCAGCGAGAGCCTGCTGGTGAACGGCGTGCCCTACCAGGACCCTCTGGACATCCCTGTCGAGCTCATTCACAACAGCAGCGTGCACTTCACCTTCAACAAGTTCTGGAAGCGCTACGGCAAGTTCTCTCGGCATCTAATGAAAATCAAGCTGAAGAAGTACACCAAGTTCCTGTTCATCCGAGACCCTTTCGTCCGTCTCATCTCGGCCTACCGCAATAAGTTCGAGCTGGAGAACGAGGACTTCTACAAACGATTCGCCATGATAATGCTGAAAAGATACGGCAACTACGTCGACCCGCCGGCATCAGTGGCGGACGCCTTCGCTGCCGGTATCAAACCCACATTTTCTAACTTTATTCAGTATCTGTTGGATGCGGATACCGAGAAAGAAATGCCGTTTAACGAGCACTGGAGGCAGATGCACCGCTTGTGCCACCCTTGTCAGATCAATTACGACTTTGTGGGAAAACTGGAGACGTTGGACGAGGACGCCGAGCATTTGTTGCGAATACTGCGGGTAGACAACGTCGTCCAGTTTCCTGCGAGTCATCACAACAGGACGGTCAGCAGCTGGGAGCAGGACTGGTTCGCTAACATACCTTACGAATCACGCAGACAGTTGTACAAGCTCTACGAGGCCGACTTCAGACTGTTCGGATATCCCAAACCCAAGAAGATTTTACACGAGTGATCATTGGTTTCTGGTCAGCGGAGCAGTTTCTTGCTGTGATTTTATTTAACCGTAATTCATGCGGTTAACCAATAGAGGTTTTACTCATTCACTTTTGTTTCTATACCTTTAGCTCTGGGGCAACGCTTCTGGTTTGCTTATTGCACAGGCATTAGAAAAGGTTCATTATTAAGTGTTTGCTGTATACAGATTTCTACTTTAACCCACCCCACCCCACCCCCACCCCCCTTTACAGTGTGTACTGTGAAGTCAGGCGAAGTTTTGGGTTGGTTGTAATTATTGTAGAAAATCACAACGACATTAATAATGTCTTATGTTATGTTATTCATCAAGTATCGTGTATGCTGTAACGTCCTCAGTTATCCACCATTCAGGTTCCTATCTCCTGTAGAGAAATATGCAGCTTGAACATACAACTGCTATGTTCTGCACATTTAGGACCATGCACATTGAATATGTAGAATATTTTTGTATTTTTGCTATTACACACATAACATATGTATATATATATATATGTATACGTTTGTGTGTACAAGAGAAACATTTATTTTGGAAGAAGGAACTGTGAGCTTTTTAAAGGAAAGGAAAGGATTTACTGCACTCCTGTAGCATTGCGAGATAAAAAAAAACAACAACAAAAAAACAAGCCCATGTCGTTGCCACTCATTAAGCATCGCTTAGGTGTAAACATCACCTCATTTTATTATTCTTTTTTTTTTGTTGTTACTATCATTTGCATTTTTATCTCCCACCTCAGGATGCCAACACTTTTTCAGACCTCATTTAAAATGTATTGAGTGCAAAAAGGATTTTGCAAAACGTTTACTTTAAGGAAAGCCGGAGCAGTATTGGCTGTAATCATGCACTGCACTCCACACAAGCTTACATCTGTTATTGCTGTGTAATCATTCAGTGTTATTGAGCATCTTTCTTTCTTTTTTTTTTAAAGTATGTTTAATGTTTATTAGGGCGCACGGTGGCTTAGTGGTTAGCACGTTCGCCTCACACCTCCAGGGTCGGGGTTCGATTCCCACCTCCGCCTTGTGTGTGTGGAGTTTGCATGTTCTCCCCGTGCCTCCGGGTACTCCGGTTTCCTCCCCGGTCCAAAGACATGCATGGTAGGTTGATTGGCATCTCTGGAAAATTGTCCGTAGTTTGTGTGTGTGTGCCCTGTGATGGGTTGGCACTCCATCCAGGGTGTATCCTGCCTTGATCTCCGATGATGCCTGAGATAGGCACAGGCTCCCCGTGACCCGAGAAGTTCGGATAAGCGGTAAAAAATGAGTGTGTGAGAGAGAGAGAGTAATGTTTAATAGGCATCGTTAGGACGTTTCGTTAAATCCAGTGAAGCGGCCAGGCTGAAAGATCGGAGCCGGTGTTCTTTACTGCCCTTGTGGCGTCTTTCCTTTTTATCTCTCTCATTTGTTTCTGCTTTGATATGAACGCCGGTTCCCTGGCAGCAAGCCTTGGTCTCTTATCGTCATCATGTCTTTCATGCCAGCGTGTGTCTGCCCTTTAATTAATTTTTTTTTTTTTTTACATTTGTAGACAAGTATTGCTTGTTCTGTTCATCTTGTAGCATTCAGTGAACGACTCCTGCTTTGAGTTTTTTTTTTCTTGGAGCAAAAAAAAAGCACAAATCTTTCTCCAAGGCCCTTAAAGAGTAAACAGTGAACATTAAGCGCCCGGTTTGCTCTAGAATTAAGTAAGCTTGTTATTGAGACTCTGTGGAAAGATTTGATGTGGAAAGTTTTTAGTCGCCATTGCGGTGTTTGCGCGGTGCTTTTTGCACACGGAATAGTCCACAAACTGGACGAGAGAACGCTGTTCACCAGAAACAGGAGTTTATCCTCAGTGGAACAGTGTACAGAGAGCAGGAGTGTTACAAAGCACAGTGTGAATCTAGTAGGTCAGAGGATGAAGTGTGTGTGTGTGTGTGTGTGTGTGTGTGTGTGTACCATCATCAGCAGCTGTACTAGAGGAGGCACTGCACCGGGTGCTAGCAGTGCCTTTCATAAAATAAGAATGAAAAAGTTTACAAACAAAAACATGTAGAATGTACAGGTATTTTTGTAAATGGAACAAAATTTGAGATTTTTTTTTTATTTGCTAGTTAAATAATTTAAAAGTATTACATTCTGTGTCTTTGGATTTTAAACAGAAGACTTTATTTCCTGGCTGTATCAGTAAGATTTGTTTAGTTCTCTTTCCATCATGTCCACTGTTGTTATACCAACAGTTTAATGTCTGCACAGTATTTCCTGATGTTATCGTGCCACAGTGTTCACTGAAACGTTGACAGATTAACGACAGATTCATGCTCTCTTGCTGCCTGATGTGATGCTGATGCAAAAATAAATAAAAAAACTTACTCTGAGACGATTCGCCAACACGAGGGGTTTGTGTTTGCATGGAATTTGTTCATTTTAAGGGAAATCGCCGTGCTTGAGATTTAAAAAGCCAATGTGTATTTCTTAATGTTGCATCATCTAAAAAAAAAAAACTTTTCCAATGTACTGATCTGGAAAACAGGTTTGTTTTTGGCTAGTGGTGTTTTTTTTTGTTTGTTTTTTTATTTTTATTTTTTAATTTATTTCACTTTAAGGATCTTTGTTATGCAATGTCAAAAAAAACAAATAAAGCTTAATGCATGATGTAAAACTCTAAGTCAAATATTTATTTCTCTCTCTCATACACACACATACACACACCCTTTGAGTCCTGTAAGTTGTGAGTTTCGAACCCCTGATGCTTATCCAGTACATCCCACAGATGCTCGATCAGACCACGATCCGGCAGGAGATCTTTGAGGCATCACCTTGAACGTTCCTGAGCGATGTTTACAGTATAGCAGGGAGCATTATTCTGCTAAAAGAGGACACCGGCATTAAGGCCAGTTAATACTGTTGCTATGAAGGAGTGTATTTGGTCTGTAACCATGTTTATGTAGGTGGGACATGTCAACGGAACATCCACATAAATGCATGACCCAAGATTTCCGAGCAAGATATTATTCGGCTTTGCCTTCGTCCCATAGTGCATCCTGGTGCCATCTCTTGCCCAGGTAAGTGACACACATGCATACGACCGTCCACATGACGTAAAGGAAAATGTGATTCATCAGACCAGGCCACCTTCATCCGTTGCTCCATGGTCCATTACACGGCTTTCGGGCTGTACGCGATTCAGCATGTTCCTTCACTCTGATTGGTCTGCAAGCTGTGATAGTGTGTGTTCTGACTCCTCTCTGTAAGAGGCAGCATTCACAGTCTGTTCTTGTGCATCATCAATAAGCCTTGTTTAATTAGGACTTGATGCATGATTCATTTCTTTATTTAGAAAGTAAATTTGAAGAGTTATTTACATCTTATATTTTTCTAAAATATGAATAAAATTGCTTTTACACAAACTTGTGCATGAAGGGAGTAAGCAGTCGAAAGTGTATAATGTCTGCAATCTGGCTTTGTCTTTTCAGACCTGTTGACCACACAGCGTCTCATGTGTGTTTCATTACTCCTCCACTAGATGACAGTGAAGCACTTTATTCATCCGCCATCCACAAGCTTGTGAATCAGCAGCTGCACTGATTTAAATGAGATCTAATGGTTCACATTAAATCAGACGTTAATTCTCCCCCTGAGCGTACTCAAGCCACATGTGAGATGTTAGATTTTAACAGTTTGTGTGTTAAAAGATGTGAAAGATTTAAACACAGGGCCAATAATCAGATTCAGTTCAGTTATTCCCCCTACACACACACACACACACACACACACACACACACACACACACACACACACACACAGGTTTGCTCCACAAGACAACCTGAGGCTGAGTTCTTTTGGCTGTCTAAAAGGTCAGGGGATGGAGCACCATGTTGAGAGACCGTCTGGTGGAGACCCAACACGCAGCATTCCACCTCCATCTTCTTCGCTCATACGCTTCCGATACGATTCCTCTACATGCCAAAAGCTGAGCACTGAGACATACAGATTTGTCTCATGATTTTGGGATTTCATCTACATTTAATTTGAACAGAGAGCACAAACCTGACACTTGGCCCAAACTGTTTAATGTTTTTCCCTACACAAAGCCAGCTCTGTGTCCAAGCCAATCCACATATAATCTCCATAATATGAAACCGTAACACAGAGGAAAGGAAAGCATAAATAATTCTGCTCTTGATTGCTGCTTTTTTCTCCCGATCAGCAGTTTCAGTCAGTGAGGGAGGGGAGGAGGGGGGAGGGAGTAAGAATGATCATTTAATGCTTCATCAAATCAAAACGATTTACATTTGAACAATTTATTCACTTTATTGTCATTTCCAATCACACACATACACACACACACACACACACACACACACACACACACACACACACACACACACACACCTGTACAGAATCACACACATCTGTACAGAATCAGACACATCTTTACACAATAACACACACCTGTACACAATAACACACACCTGTACTCAGTCTCACACATCTGTACACAATCACACACCTGTACACAATCTCACACACCTGTACACAATCACACACCTGTACACAATCACACACACCTGTACACAATCACACACCTGTACACAATCACACACACCTGTACACAATCACACATTCCTGTACACACACGCACACACACCTGTACATAATTCAAGGAGTGTGGGATATCGGGATAACCATTTTGTAGAATTAAATGGTGAATCCTCCAGTTTACTACCAGTTAATTATGGGGTCCCTCAAGGATCAGTTCTAGGACCTCTGCTTTTCTCTGTATACATGCTTCCATTAGGGAACATTATTAGAAGACATGGGATTAGTTTCCATTGTTATGCTGATGACACACAGTTATATATCTCATCAAAACAAGATGAAATAGCCACAGTGTCCAAATTAACTCAGTGCCTTAGAGAGATAAAAGACTGGATGAGCTGCAACTTTCTATTGTTAAACTCCGATAAGACTGAAATACTACTCATAGGTCCAAAAACCAGTGCACATAAACTCTCACAACTTAACTCCCATTTAGAGGGATGTACTATTACAAGTAGCTCGACAGTGAAAGACCTCGGTGTTATACTAGACAGTAACTTGTCTTTTAAAAATCATATCGCCCATACTACCAAAACAGCCTTCTTCCACCTTAGAAACATTGCCAAGCTGAGAAACATCCTGTCTGTATCTGATGCTGAGAAGCTAGTTCATGCGTTCATGACCTCTAGACTAGACTATTGTAATGCATTACTAGGTGGTTGTCCTGCATCTTTAATAAATAGGTTACAGTTAGTCCAAAATGCAGCTGCCAGAGTTCTCACTAGGACAAGAAAGTATGACCATATAACCCCAATTTTATCATCTCTACACTGGCTACCTGTTAGGTATAGAATTGACTACAAACTGCTGCTACTTACGTACAAGGCTCTTAATGGTTTAGCTCCCATGTATCTAACTAGTCTTCTAACACGTTACAATCCTTCACGCTCTCTGAGATCACAAAACTCAGGACTTCTGCTAGTTCCCAGAATATCTAAGTCTACTAAAGGTGGTAGAGCATTTTCTTATTTAGCTCCCAAACTTTGGAATAGTCTTCCTGATAGTGTTCAGGGCTCAGACACACTTTCCCAGTTTAAATGTAGATTAAAAACTCATCTCTTTAGTCAGGCGTACACATAATACATCCCATAATATCATGCACCAGTACATCAGACCAGCACATTTTTATGAACGGCAGATATGTTAATCCCTTTCCACTGCTTTTCTCTTTGTACCCATCCCGAGGCATCCAGACACTGTACCAGCTCCCATCGTCCTTTGTGGGACGAAGCCTTTGGACATCCACTGAGCCGAGGCCGACTCTAAGAATCCTGAGACATCTCCAGTTAGACTCTGTGGTACTCAGAAGATCAGAAGTCCATGATCCTTACACCAATACAACATTTATCTGACTGTATATTACAATCACACCCCCAGTGTCACCCATATGAGGATGGGTTCCCCCTTGAGTCCGGTTCCTCTCAAGGTTTCTTCCTTTACCAATTTAAGGGAGTTTTTCCTCGCCACTGCTGCCTGAGTCATCTCAGACTTGCTCATAGGGGAATAAATACATACACATTGTGAACTATATATATCTAATAATAATCTAGAATTTTTATTCTGTTAATTCTTATCTTTTATTATTCGTTATTTCCTTTATCATTAATTATGTTTACCTTCTGCTCTATGTTTATGTTCTGTAAAGCTGCTTTGAGACAATGTCTATTGTAAAAAGCGCTATACAAATAAACTTGAATTGAATTGAATTGAATTGAATTGAATTGAATATCGGTTCAGGCTGTAGCCATGTTCAGTATGTGGGGATGAGTACAGCACTGTGTCAGTGTCAGGCTGCTCGGCTGGATGTAATTTAAGGTCAGAGGCCTGCATTTGATTCATTTTGTGTTAAACTGCACAAACGCATTCTCCCCACGCCGAAGGATCGCCACTGGTCTTATCAAAACCTGACAACTAGAAAATGAGAGGCGAAGGAAAGTCGTTTGAATGAAAAGAAAGAACATTATTATTTGCAGAAATTTTAAAACTAGCAATATTATAACACATTGTATATTCATATGTGTATATTCACATCATATGTATATGTTTTTTAGCTCAAACAGCTCTGAATCTGACTCCTCAATTTCTTTGTGTGAAAACTTCTGTTTTTATTTCTTAATTAATTCATGAATGTATTTTTTAATTTTGATTGGGCTTTGGGTGATTTAATTACTCATCACAAAGGCTGTTTGGCTTAATGGAGGTTTTTGATCATTTGAACTTTTTTTTAAGACCATGTGTCATCATATTCATCTTGTCATGTAAGACCATGCTTGAGAGAACATTAGGTTTATCTTCCTCCATTCAGCTTCCTTTCAGATGGACCACTCCGTGACCCTGTGCTGTGCTCATGTAGTCCATGATAGATTCTGTAAAGAACTTTTAAATCTCTTTATTTACCCTTCAGGGACAGAAGCGATGAAAAATCGTCTTTATTATAGTGTTTTATATGAACAGAGAGATGACATTGGTATATATATGTACTTACAATGCCGTTTCTTGCCTGTTTTTCGATATATCTGTTGTGTTTGAGGCCGAAACCGAGCCGAACATGTGCTTGTAATTGAAGCTTTCACTGAGCATAAGAATAAGAAGAGATATTTGATTTCTTTCATTCTTCTTTTCATGTTCTTTCAGTCTCTCTGGGCAAATCACGTTGCAAGAATAAACAAATATTACTCCCTAATCCCTAAAAACTTACTCACTAATTTTATTTCCATGTGTTCTGTAGATGATAAACATGTCATTCTTTACTCCTCTTTACTTTCTCCATCCTCTGTCTCAGCTCTCTCTAAGCAACTCATTTTGCTTTTCTCCATTTCTGAGGCAGAACTCCTGATCTTAATTTGTTCTCTACCTCAACCATTTAACAAAATAAACTAATAAGTCCAAAGAGCATACCGTATATCCGACCTCATTCGCATATTGATCGGTTCACGAAATCTTCACGCTCTCATCATACATGCAGATTCAGCTCACATTCGCTTCTCTCGACATTTTTAAGGCGTCACCTAGTAACAGACAACAAGCGACTACAGCGAGCAATTAGCTAAGCACTCTCAAGCAATTAAAAGCTTATTAGGACAAAAAGAGTCTTAATAACCTGCAATAAAAATAATAGAGGATGTTGTGTTAATGTCTTTCCTGTGAGAAATTTGACATCATTGAGATGTCGTACCGATCAGCCATAATATTAAACCCGTAACAGCGCTAACACAAAGACCTCTGAAGGTCCCAAAAACATTATCAGCAGATCCTTTAATTCTTGTGAGATGTGGATTGAACTCGTGTGTCCACCACATCCCACAGACGATCGATCGGATTGAGATCTGGGAAATTTGAAGGCCAAGTCAAGAGATGAAGCACCTGTACAGACTAAAGGACAGAGAGCTAGCACCAAAACTCAATACTCCAATGAGGTACTCAATAGGCATTGTGGGTAATTTAGTTAACCGACCGACAAGATTTTCATTACTAAAAAAAAATCCTAGATATTGAATCTTAAAAGTAATATGCAGGTCAATTTCCAATACATTCTAAATAAATTATCATTAATTATAATTGATTATAAAGTGATTATTTATTAGAATTGTTTACTAATAATTGGCGATCAATTTTAAAATGATTATTAGAAACGAGCAAACATCTGGTATATAAAAAGAATTCAGATTATTAAACTGATGTGTAAACAGACAAGCAAGATGATTCGCCTATAACACTGCACCTTAAAATAATCTTTCTCTTCTCTACATCATCATCATCATTCCTAAATTTAAAGGTAGGCCCAGATTCTGAAGAAGGTTGGTCACATATTTTTTTTTTGCAGTCCATGTCTAAATGTCTTGTCTTATCTTAGCAGAATCGAAAACTGATTCGTTGCCTCAGGATTCAAATCATATCCTGTTTTATGGAAGCCTGAGGTTACAGCTGTATCTGTTCCACTTGCTAGCAGTCACAAGCTCTGACATGGTTATATATGAATTATTAGCATTTACACCGGAATGTGAATTATAATATCTCAGAGTTATATATCATGCTGTATAATTAAAGCAATAGTATGCACACGTTCGCTACAGAGGGAAGTGCTCAACATCTTTTGACTATGTCTCCGGGACTTTATCTAACAAGAAGGCTGAAATCTCTTTCTCTCTCTATTGACAGATGGATTGCAGTTTTCAGCAGCAGTGTGTGATATTGGAGACACCAAGCCAGCTCAGCTCATTCTGGCCTGAGTGAGAACTCAGTGTGTCAGTGGGATCCAGCAAACGTTCTATCATTAAATTAGAGCCGATGCTTAAGAATAACGAACCCATAAGATGTCAGCGTCACTAGAACTGTACTTTTAACCGAAGGAGATAACTTAATGATATAGACAAGGTTAAACAAGGATGTGTTTCAGAAGCGCTATTTAGAGGATCTTGTAAAAATTCTGTGACCTGAGAGTCACTGACTTCAGAAACGATGCATTTACGGTGAATGTGCTCTTGGAAGTCCATTAGTGATTACAGGTACATCTGGAGAACAGAAGCCTGTCATGAATCTCTTGCTTCGTCTCCTTGATCTTCACCGTCTACACTGCAGTGAGTGCAGCTCTTTGACAAGTGCCCTTGACCCATGTGCCTGTGGCATTAAAAAACAGCCAGCTGCTATTTCCTGTCTCTAGGAAATGGTCCAGACTTCTGGATCCAGATGTGACCTAACAGTCAATAACAGCTGAGCCAGGGTTAATCCTGGCACTAATTGAACTAAAGATACAGACATCAAGATCATTCATCAGAATCCTTTCTGACTATCAAGAAATAGCTTCTACAACCAGCTGAATTCCACATTAAACATCAGGTCTGTCTGTGCAGAGATATTTAGAATATTTACAAGGGAAAGTTTAGCACGGATAATGTATTTCTGTAGTCCGACAAAGAAGCGAATATCTCTCTGGATCCATTGACAAAAATCCAATATTTTTTTTTTCATTAGCTTCTGGATTTTTCCAGAAAATATGCTTTGTGTCCAAACAAAGGTTTATGATTCTTACATGTTTTGATCCTCAAGATACGTAATTGCACCAGCTCAGGTTGTGTTCCACTTCTTGAAGACCACAAACATTCAAAGAGAAATTATAAACTCCATGTGGTCTTTGGGGACAACAACCTCCTAATCGATACACAATTGTCAGACTGTATCTGACCGTAGAAAGAACACTCTCTGGTGTTTATAACAGTTTATAATCACACCCTCCAGTGTCACCCAAATGATGATGAGTTTCACTTTGGAGTCTGGTTCCTCTCAAGGTTTTTTTCTCTTCCACCTATTGGAGTTTTCCTCTCCACAGTCAACACAGTTACCCTCAGTCACCTCAGACTTGTTCATTAGGGATATATACAAACACATTCAACTATAAGTCAAATAAATCTTTGTATAATATTAAACCTTTTGTACTTTTGGCATTTTTTTATGTTCTGTAAAGCTGAGACAATGTCCATTGTTAAAAGTGTTACACAAATACTTTCGAATTGAAAAGATCCGAATGAACACAACTTTAATGAATTTGGAAGCTTCCAGAAGAAAAACCCTATAAAAAGTTCTAAACGCTACAAAAAAAATAAATGACTTGAGTTGGAAGTGTGTTATTAGTCTAAACCAGTGTTGTATAAAGTACTAGAAAGCAATACTTGAGTAAAAGTACAAGTATCGTACTAGAAAAAGACTTTGGTAGAAGTGAAAGTCACCTTTCAGAATATTACTCAAGTAAAAGTCTTAAAGTATCTGATATTTACTGTACTTAAGTATCAAAATGCCTTCAGCTCTGACTGCGCGTACACGCGGCGCGTACCTGTGCTTCTCCGTAGAGCGTGCATGCGGACGTGCGTAATACAATCTAGGAGCAGTGATTCGCCAAACCTCCCTTATTGCAGTCGCACACATTTCTACTGATTTTATTTTGTAGTAACGAGTAACGAAGACGCTTAGTGAAAAATAACGGAGTTAAAAGTATACATTTTATCTAGGAAATGTAGTGAAGTAAAAGTGAAAGTTGACATAAATTTAAATAGCGAAATAAAGTACAGATACGTGACATTTATACTTAAGCACGGTAACGAAGTATTTGTACTCCGTTACATTACAACACTGGCCTAAACACAACGTGTCTGTAGTAAAGGAGTAGATTGGCCTGTTTGGTTTGATGGAATTTTATATCCCAGACAACCACTACAGTGCCATTTAACCACTTGTCAAAGCTGAAGCAATAACACTAGTGGGGTTTTAATTATGTGTCTTACATTGTAGAATAAAATGGAAAAAATATCTTGTCTTGTCTTAAAGCTTGTGTTAATCACAGACCTTGTGTTAATCGCAGATTTCAGTCATTGAACCGAAAAAACTCGTTCTAAAAACAACGATTTTGAGAAAATTGAATCAGAAGTGTTTAAATGCCGACTAATATCATGGTGTTAGGACTCACTTCTGCAGCATTTTGTTAGAATTATTCCTAATATCACGATTCATTTCTGTCAGCATCAGCATCAGCATCAGCAGCTGGGCTTGTTTTCTTCCCTTTTTTTGCGGCATCATTGCACAAGGGGGACGGACAATGGACATATAATATTGTGAATAATGAAAGACAGTGTGATACAGATAATAAAATACACGGTCGATTGAAACACCAAACTCTAACATAACGCTGCATTAAAATTCTATCCACAAAACTAGATTATATACTTCCAAGGCAAAAGCATTAAGGATTCATGCTGAAAACACACTCCAACCAAGTCTGATCTATTTATGTAGAAGACCACTTGATGCTCAATTTCCTAATGAAGTGCATCACTATAAATTCAAGGTCAGGTGCAGGGCAGTCTGGGCCTATTGTCTGTAGCTAAATTATTATTCACTAAAAAAAAACACAGAAAACAAAAAGAGAAGAAAGTTAAAAAGGGCAGAGCAAATGACAAACTCTATTTCTCTCAGCCATGGCGCTTTACGTTCATGCGGACAGGATGATACGTAATCTTCCCGGAAGTGATATTTAGAAAATATCTTATTCCTTATTATCTATTCTAGGAATTTATTCAACCCACAGCACAAGATGTAAAGATTCCTCAAGTGTCCTTAACTATACACAAAGTGATATTGCATGACACGTTTACACTATCTGACTACAGGTTACGGTCTTCCATGGGTTTCTTCTGGGTTCTCTGGTTTTCTCCAGACGTTCTAAAACTTCCAACCAAGGGTGGATTGGTTACACCATGTTGCCCCTTGGTTTATGTGTGTGTGTGTGTGTGTTTGTGTGTGTGTGTGTGTGTGTGTGTGTGTGTGTGTGTGTGTGTATCCATTTTGTCCCCAGGAAGTTTAAGACAATGAATGATGCAAGATGCATTTGGCAGCAAACCGGATATTGGAATTTTAGTCAAACCATGCAAGAAAAAATAAAATAAATTAAAATAAAATAAAATAAATAAAAAAGTATTTTTCATTTCACCATCTTTGATAGAGATCTCTCTCTTTCCCTGCACTAAATGATGAACAAAGAGCTATACTGAATAAGAAAAGCACAGTGACATGGCGTGACACACAATACATTTTTTCGGGAAGAAAAAATTCTGTGAAGAAAGAAATTGAAATATTGTGTCTGGGGAATCCAATATCTCCAGCTTGCTTTCAGTGAAAGGCTTGAGTGTGATGTTATTGTAAAATCTGGGACAAAAATAATTATATTAAACTACACAAGGAAGCTACACTAGAAAAAAATTATATATCTTGAATATGGGAAAGTCTACTGTTTTCTTCTTAGTATGAAATTATGCTGTTTTATAGACATGACAGTTCAAGCTTTTCTTCCTTTTCTCATTCTTTTGCAGACAATTTTGCTTCTTGCTAGAAATAAATGCCTAAAATTACAGAATACAAAGCAGTTTTTAAGGAAAAAAAGAAACTTGTTTCACTTGTTAAGAGGAGATTTTAGAGATTTTTCTCATCTGAACACCAGAGCTACTGTCTTGAAGAAGATTAATGAATTGAATAAAAACTTCTTTACATATTCACAAATAAGGAGGTTTATGATGTGAAGCAAATTGGTGATTAAACCTCAGCTAAGGAAGCACGATTTAGACTATTAATCACAAAGAATTACACACTTATTTTAATGTATACACCTGGGGGGGGGGGGGCACGGTGGCTTAGTGGTTGGCACGTTCGCCTCACACCACCAGGGTTGGGGGTTCGATTCCTGCCTCCGCCTTGTGTGTGTGGAGTTTGCATGTTCTCCCCGTGCCTCGGGGGTTTCCTTCGTGTACTCCGGTTTCCTCCCCCGGTCCAAAGACATGCATGGTAGGTTGATTGGCATCTCTGGAAAATTGTCCGTAGTGTGTGAGTGTGTGAGTGAATGAGAGTGTTTGTGTGCCCTGTGATGGGTTGGCACTCCGTCCAGGGTGTATCCTGCCTCGATGCCCGATGACGCCTGAGGCTCCCCGTGACCCGAGGTAGTTCGGATAAAACGGTAGAAAATGAGTGAGTGAGTGAATGTATACACACACACACACACACACACACACACACACACACACACACACACACACACACACACACACACACACACACACACACACACACACACACACATTTATATTTATGTGTGTGTGTGTGTGTGTGTGTGTGTATTATATAATATATTTTAATATATTAATGTACTGTAATACAAATAGTAATGTTATTCATTATTTTATACAAATCACCCACATTTTTTTCACTGATGATGTTTATTGTATTGTGTCATTTATATACATTTACTTTAATAAAAGCTGTTTTTTTAATGTTGAAAAGGATTTCTGATATAATATTTATCATATTTGGCTAAAATGAACCAGTGGTATATTTGCTTAATAAAAGGGTCCTTATGGAGAAGTAGGTGAAAGTGGTTGAGGAGGTTGTTGTCCTCAAAGACCACATGGAGTTGACATCTCCTCTTAGAATGTCTGAATATTTACTACATTTTGCACTGCTAAAGCTAACGGAGGTAGCATCAAGGTTAAAAAGAATAGAAGTAATAGGCAATTGTCTTTTACAGCTTAAAGGGAGATTAGAATTAATGACCTGATGCAGATGACAAAGCTGTAAATTCAACTCAAATTCTTTTAACAATGGACATTGTCTCAGTGCAGCTTTACAGAACATAAGAAATATAGTACAAAATGTTTAATACTATACACATATTGATACAAAAAAACATTACACAAAAGTTAAAGTTTAATATTAGCCTTATTTAAATGTGTTGGTATTTATCCCTGATGAACAAGTCTGAGGTGACTGAAGCAACTGTGGTGAGAAAAAAAAAACTCCCTTAGATGGAAGAGGAAGAAACCTTGAGAGGAACCAGACTCAAAAGTGAACCTCATCCTCATTTGGGTGACACTGGAGGGTGTGATTATAAACTGTTATAAACACCAGAGACTGTTATTATGAATAATGTCTGTGTATTGACAATTGTGCACTTCACATCATTAGGTATCACCAATACAGCAATGGGAAATATTTAATAGTTGTTTTTTAAGAGTTCTTTATAAAGAAAGAAGATACTGATGTACAGAGTGTACTGATGTTCTTCAGAGCTGTGATGAAAAACCAGAAAATGACACACAGTGACATCACCTACAACCTCCACAGGGCAGAGGTGAAATAATCACAATCCACCCTTTGAAGATGACTTTGACCAAAGAAATATAAAGGCCATACCACAAGACATATAAAAGCAAACCACTCAACATCTATAAGATTCAGAAAGATTGGAATTCATAAAGAAATAACGTGATGAGCCACAAAAGTCCGGGAAACAAGATGAACCCGGTTGTGAAGCTTCCAGATGGTGGTCTGAGAAGTGGAGAATGAGAATGTATCCCATAAAGAACATATTACGTTATTATATTCAACCTTCTGCACTATTTCGAGGTTCCTATATAAATGTTAGCGGATGTATGATATTGAGCATCTTAACTGCTTTGTATAAAAGGTCAGATTTCCCTCTTGTCTTATATCTTCTATTGAAGCACGTGCTCAGGCGACACCCTGATGGATTAGATGTAAAACGGTTCATCTGTTTTGTGGAGTCCATGCCAGCTCGTGTACACCCTGTCATTAAAGCAAAAAAAAGGGGTGAAGGCAAATACACAGGAACTCAAAAATTCTACTATTTTAAAGCTTAGGCATGATGGAAAATCTGACCTTTTAAATAAAGCAGTTCACATAATCACACATTTGCTCACATTTATATCGGTACCTGGAAATAGTGACTAGAAAATACAGTATTTAAGATATTTGACATTTACTGTGTTTGTTTTAAATACTCCTTACATTCTAAAAACTTCTGATTTTTCAAATTTTATATGAAAAATAAATTAGAAGATTTTCAATATGGTCTCAGTCTTTTGGACTGTATATATTAGCAGTTACAGAAAACTAAACCTTGAATTCAGTCATTTTAACCTAACCTAAAGTGTTCATGTCACACCAATTCTTAAAAAGAATGATGAGTCAGAAAAGCTCTTGACATGTACCAGAGAAAAGAGATCATGAGAGACATCATGCATTGTTAGTCCAGCATGATTTATTAAGAAAAGGACAATCAGGTAGTGTGTGTGTGTGTGTGTGTGTGTGTGTGTGTGTGTGTGTGTGTGTGTGTGTGTGTGTGTGTGTGTGTGTGTGTGTGTGTGTGTGTGTGTGTGACAAATAAGCAATCCAGAGCATCCTGAGCAGCTGCATCACTGTCTGGTTTGGGAACTGTACGATCTCGGATCGCAAATCCCTGCAGCGGATAGTGAGGACAGCTGAGACGATCATTGGAGTCTCTCCTCCCTCTATCATGGACACTTACACCACACACTGCATCCGCAAAGCCAACAGCATTGTGGATGACCCCACATACCCCACATACCCCTCACACACACTCTTCACCCTCCTGCCGTCTGGAAAAAGGTACCGAAGCATTCGGGCCCTCACGACCAGACCGTGTAATAGTTTCTTCCCACAAGCCATCAGACTTCTCAGTAACTGAACTGAACTGTACTGAGCACAACATACACACACATCATCATCACAGACCCTAAAAAAACACACACACTGACACATCAAACTGTTTACATGCTGTTTGACACACTTTTTTGCTCTTTTGCACAAACTGTCCAACATTTCAGCCGTTTTGCACATATTGTACAATATCTCAGCCACTTTGCACATACTATACAATATTTCAGTCATCTGCTGTTTTTTGCACAATTCTATATATTATCCAAAGGACCTGCTGCTAAGAAACTGTGTTCATTCAAATGTTGCTGCACGAAATATTGTTTGAACATTCAGTATTCACATACAGTATTTACACATTTACATTTACATTTACGGCATTTAGCAGACACCCTTATCCAGAGTGACTTACAACTGAGCAACTGAGGATTAAGGGCCTTGCTCAGGGGCCCAGCAGTGGCAGCTTGGTGGACCTGGGGTTCGAAGCCCTGACCTTCCGATCAGTAGCCTTAACCACTGAGCTACCACATCCCATACCATATCACTGAGCTACCACATACACTGGTCAGTCGGCACTGTTTCTGTTACTGTTTATTGTCTTTTGTGTATTGCATTTTTTGTGCTTTCTGTATTGTTTTGTAACTTTTTGTCTGTGCTGTTTTTTGTCCTGCACTGTCTTGTCTGTCTTGTTTGTCTTGTCCTGCACTGTTTGCACCAGGTTGCACAGTTGCACTTTATGTGGATAAGACTACTTACAAGTCCTTAGCCTTGTTTTATGTAGCACCACGATCCTGGAGAAATGTTGTCTCATTTCGCTATGTACTGCAACAGCTATATATGGTTTGAAATGACAATAAAAGCTTCTTGACACTTGACTTGAAATTATATCACATGTACTGTATATCACATAAACAACATGTGGAAAGTGTTACAGGATTGAAAACCTCATTCTTTCAATTCAACACGTTGACTTTAATATATAAATATATAAAAAAATATATATATTAGAGCCTCCATTAAAAAATATACAGGATATAAAAATGGTACAAAGATTAATGGTTTTGAAGGAGACCACTGTCTTCATTTACATTTCTCAGAGACGATCTCCTGATGGTGTACATTAAAATGTTCCTTCATTTGAAGTCAAACACTGTTCCAACATGACAGTGAACCTGTGCAGAAAGCACAGAGCACCATGGAGACATAGATAGATAGATAGATAGATAGATAGATAGATAGATAGATAGATAGATAGATAGATAGATAGATAGATAGATAGATAGATAGATAGATAGATAGATAGATAGATAGATAGAACTTTATTGTTATTGCATAGTACAGATACATAGCAATGAAATGCCATTTAATATCTATCAGAAGTGCAAATATTTAAATAGATAAATATGTAAATATATGTGCAACAATAAATAAAGTTATGGTATGTTGTATGTGCAGAAGACTAATATGTGCAAAATAGGAATATGTGCCAGTTGTTAAGGCAAGGTATAATTGTATATACTGTTTTAATTTTTCATTATAATTATTTTACAATTATACATTTTATGTACAGATAATACACATAAATGGAGGTAAACTAGGGTAAGCAATGAATGTGCAGTTATATACAATTATAATTGGTGGAAAAGATGGAGTATTATGTACAGAATGGAGCAGAACGTTAATGTGATTACAGACAGTGAAGTATTGAGATACCAGGGTCCTTATCTCATATTGTGTGCGACTCTGACTCAACCCCACTGAACATCGACTGAACCCCAGACCTCCTCACTCCTACAACATCAGTGTCTGATCTCACTAATGCTCTTGTAGCTGAATGAACACAAATCCACACAGACTCGCTCTAACGTCTAGTGGAAACAGAAGAGAAGAGAAGAGAAGAGAAGAGAAGAGAAGAGAAGAGAAGGAAAATGGATGTTGTCTCAAAGCAGCTTTACACAACAAAAGAAACATAGATTATTATTATAAAGATATTACTATTATACAAAAGTTCCAGATTAATATTAGACTTATATTTAAATGTGTTTGTATTTATCCCCAATGAACAAGTCTGAGGTGACTGAGGTGACTGTGGTGAGGAAAAACTCCCTTAGATGGAAGAGGAAGAAACCTTGAGAGGAACCAGACTCAAAAGTGAACCTCATCCTCATTTGGGTGACACTGGAGGGTGTGATTATAAACTGTTATAAACACCAGAGAGTGGTATTATGAATAATGTTCTTTCTACAGTCAGATACCGTCTGACAATTGTGTATTGATTAGGAGGTATTTGTCCTCAAAGACCAGAGATTGTAATTTTTCTTTGAATATCTGAAATCCTCATGAAGCGGAATCCAACTGGAGCTGGTACATGTTTAGATGCTCCAGGATCCTCACAGGGTCGATGGCTCTTCTCACTGAAGGTCCAAACATCTTCATGAAGTGGAACACAACTGGAGCTGGTACAATCTCTGGATGCCTCAGGATGGGAAGAAAAAGAGAAGCAAGTGGAGAGGAATTAAGGTAGCAGGACATTTTAGTAATGAGGTAATCATATGTGTGTCTGCATCAGATGGTCTGACTGTAAATTGGCTGTTACTGTTGCCATTCCCTGAGAGGCCACACTCATTACTCACTAATGAATATTTTACATTATGTGGAAGGTTGAAATTGCCCAAATTGCCTCACTCACATTGTGTAGTCAGTAATCATTTCCTTTCCATTATTTGTTTCTAAGCAGCTTTTTAGGAGTTAATATATTTTGGCCTGTTACTTAGCATGATAGTGAAAGCACGATTACTTTAGCCCGAGATATAAATATGTAGATAGAGAAAGAGAAAATTGGTCCCCATCTGCTTTGCCATCAAACATTTATCCATTCGTCCATTCTGGTGCTTCAGACTTGTGTTTATGTGGAAACTTCCCATGACTGAACTTATTTTTTATCCATTATGATTTAACGAATTAATTATAAATAAATTATCGATCAGCTGTGTATTTTTAAAATGATCAGTTTAATAGAATATGCTAAATGTTTTTTGAATGAACTGAAATCCTAGAAGATTCTCGAGCATGCTGAAGCATACAGTAAGGTTAATAACTCTTGACCTTTAAAGTTTACCGAGACAGTGTGCACTGTGAGACACATTCTCTCTCTTTTTTCAAGACCTGAAATATTTATTTATTTATTTATTTATTTATTTATTTATTTATTTATTTGTTTACTATTTATTTATTTATTTATTTATTTAGTTTTTCCTGAAAAAGCAGACTTAAAGTATCTCTGTATAGCAGATGCCTATTAGAGATAAAAATGACTCTTATTATCTCACTATAAAAGAGGAGCTGAGACTCTGTCAGTATGATGGTTATATAATTATAAAGACTTTAGTGCAAAAAAATGATGTAAATTTAAATTGGGTTGTGATTCTAATTTATAAAGAAAAATATTCAGCTGATTACATTTTTTCACCCTCATTTCTCCTCAGGTCTTGAATGTCTTCGATTAAATTCCACTACAACGCATGAAAAATTCCAGGATGCTTTGAGATTTAAAAAATAACTCAGCTAATAATTAGACAGCTAAGCTATCGTTGTTTTGTGAAATCGATACCTGACTAAAAAGCGCAGAGTAAGACATAAACAGCTGGACTTGCATCATAAATGAAATTTCCTTAAGGGAATGAATGAAATCAAGACAAATTCTTCTTCAACATCTGCCAGCATCATCTGGCACCAAGGTCAGTGTGTATGAAAAAGAAACCGTCTCATGACTGTTTGGAGAAAGACAAATCAGAAGAGATTACACTGTGTTAAAGATGATAATGTCTGGCAAAGCAATCTTAGGTAAAATGTATTCTGAAACAATAAATCTAAATTTGCAATTCATTCACTTGGATACTATAGACTTAAAGCTCAACATTTAGACTGAATATTCTTTGCAGAAGCTGGAAATATTGTATGACCTTATCACATACAATTATACAAGAGCTTAGGTTCTCTTTTGAGTCTGATTTCTTTGACTCAATGTTTCTTCCTCATGTATGTTGTCTCTAGGTTTTAGTTTCCTTGCCACATCAGCTCGGTCCTGTTCATTCATCCAGATATCTTTAAAGCTTTAAAGCTGCTTTGTGAAAATGTCCATTGTTTAAAAACACTTTATAATACGATTTGGTACGTTCTGCCATTTTGATTGGTCAAGCAGGGTTCCAATAGTGCTTATATTTTGTATATCCACACTAAAACAGAGATTGAGATTACTATAATATAAAACTTTACTTCCTACTTTGGAACAGTTATTACAGTCCAGTTAGCAATGTGGAAAAGGATAGTTGTCAGGAATATAAATTTTGATTCAATATATGAATGTCACCATTTTTAACAGAAGCATATTGTACAGGATTCTACAAACGAATTTGAGGTAGCTAGTGAGCTAGCCAATGTACCTCTCAACTCAACTCAACCCAACTTAACTCAACATTTTTCTACATACACAGTATACAAAAGAATAATATGCCGTTACTATGGACCGAGGTGCATAGGTAGTAAAACAAGTAACAAACAACAGTAAAAAAATAAACAGAAATTAACAGTTAACATTTAAGCATCATAGAGCTATGGTGTGTAAAATATGAGGTAGGTATGAAGTATGAGGTAAAAAAAATGTAAACTGTATGCAATAGTAATGTCCCTGACGGCAGCTTGGCAGTGCAGGGGTTTGAACCCTGATTCTTCAGTCAACAACCCAGAGCCCTTACCACATGAGCCACCATTGTCCCCTGTTTTTAAAATGCCCCCAATTTAAGCAGGTGTGGCAAGGTGATGAGTGGTACCAGGGTGTTCAGTGAAAGGAGAGGAAAGAGGCTTTTGCAGAACCTTGTAGTGAGGGTCTTGATGCTGCCTGATAGCAGAGGCTGAAGATTGTCACAGAGGTGGGAGGGATCCTTCACAATGGCAGAGGCTCTGCATATGCAGTGTGCCTGTAAGAGAAAGACCCCTATAGTCCTCTCAGCTGTCCTCACTATGCGCTGTAGGACCTTGCTACAGTATAACGTAAACCACAACATTTAACCACACTGTAATACTGTAATACAACCCCTATCCGAATCAATTGAGTCTAGCTCAAGCACCTAACAGCAGCACCCTGATTTGAACTCGTAACTATCCTACAGTATCACTGTTCTCACCGAGTTACCTAATCATGTGGTGCTACTGAACATCGGTGCAGCCATGATTACCTTTAGTATAAGTGCACTCTAACTTGCTCATGTGGTGTTGCTTAAATACAAAACGCAAGTATAACCTGATGCCGATTGCGTCGACAGAGATAAATTTGCTGCCAAGGTTAGTGTCAGTTGGGACCATGAACGTGTTTGGATCAATTTCAAAGTCTAATCAGTTCATTTTGTTGGTAACAACGATAATTCCATATAAATCCAAACACACGATAACGAGTCTCGAGAGAGAGAGAGAGAGATGGATGAACAGACTACGGGAATTGAATTGAGCAGGTAAGAAATGGCAAGTCAGAATATTAATGATGTAAACATAAAGATTTTGTACCACATAATCCTTGTGCTTTACCAGAGGAGATTACCAAAGTAGAATTGAGCAGCTAAGATGAACAAACAAACCCATGCCATTTTATGTATCTATTAACTACATGACTATTTAAGCTGTGATGTTAAAAACAGAAATTAAATTCTGTATTTTTTTTCATGGTTTCCAAAAAGCAAATGCTCGTATTTTTGGTTATTTTACTCTGTGTTAATGTAGGTTTCTTCCGGTTCTCCAGTTTCCTCCAATTTCCCAAAAACATGTGTAAGCAGGTCAAGTACCATCTCCAGAAGCTTTAGATCCCTGTGACACTGACCAGTATAAAGCACTTAGTCCTAGTGAATGAATGGAAAAGCAATTTCAGACTCAGATTGACTTTCAAGGATATGGTGCAATTTGAACACAGAAAATGCAGTGGAAGAGACAGAAATCTGTCTTCAACTCATTTATAATATTTTATGGTAATCTCCTAAAGGAACAGAAGAAATCTGGTGAGATTCACTTTTTATTTGGCACCGAAGTCAGTGATTTCTCTGAAATTTTTAATACATTTAAATGTGTAAAATTAAAAAATGTTATAATCACACTCCCCGGCGTTATCCAGATGAAGTTCCTCTCAAGGTTTCTTCCTCATTTTATCCCAGGTAGTTTTTTTTCTTGCTATCATCGCCTTTGGCTTACTCATTAGAAAATGTATTAATTTAAAATTAATATCCTCAATTTCTATAAAACTGCTTTGTCAGAAAGTGGCATGATTTGATGTCATGCAATTGTGCATGTGTGTGTGTTTGTGTGTCTTATGAGTTTGCTTTGCATAATAAAATAAACTTTTTAATTCAGAGGTAAAAAGGTATGACTATAAATCATGACAGGACAACCAGAGGCACAAATAATTTTTGTTTTGATCCTGAGTCTGAAAGAAGGTTCTCCTTGTGTTTTTTTCACACCTCAAAAAAAAAACAAAAACAAAAAAAAACAAAACAAAACAGTAAGTTAATTGGTTAATCTTAATTGGCCTTAGATGTTTATAAGCATGCAAGTGTGTGTGTGTGTGTGTGTGTGTGTGTGTGTGTGTGTGTGTGTGTGTGTGTGTGTGTGTGTGTGTGTGTGTGTGTGTGTGTGTGTGTGAGATGCTGAGTGACCATTCTGACCTTGTGCCAGTATTCCCCTGGGATATGCTCCAGATCTTCCATGACCCTGACCATAATAAATAGGTTATGAATGGTAATGAATTTTCACCAGTATGTCAAAACAAAGGTTGGCTGGTTTGTGGGAAGTTCAGTGACGTTTCGGTGACAGTTCAGCCAAGGTTGTAGTTCACTTCAGCCAAAGCTGAAAGGCATTTAGTGAAAATTCATTCATTCATTCATTCATTCATTCATTCATTCATTTCCTACCGCTTATCCGAACTTCTCGGGTCACGGGGAGCCTGTGCCTATCTCAGGCGTCATCGGGCATCGAGGCAGGATACACCCTGGACGGAGTGCCAACCCATCACAGGGCACACACACACTCTCATTCACTCACACACTCACACACTACAGACAATTTTCCAGAGATGCAAATCAACCTACCATGCATGTCTTTGGACCGGGAGAGGAAACCGGAGTACCCGGAGGAAACCCCCAAGGCACGGGGAGAACATGCAAACTCCACAGACACAAGGTGGAGGCGGGAATCAAACCCCCAAGCCTGGAGGTGTGAGGCGAACATGCTAACCACTAAGACACTGTGCCTCCCTGAAAATAAATTGAAATGATAAATTCATTATTCTGCACTTCTGGCAAAAAAGCTGATTATGAAATAATGGCAAACAATTTCAGTTGTGAGGCCAGACAAATCTCTCTCTTTTTAATATATATATATATATATATAATATGGCCTTTTATTATTATTTGCTGTTTTAGGTTATTTCCTGTTTTTTTTTTTAGGTCCATGATAGAAATGTAGAAAGTCTCTCTGCCTTTCTCTCTTTCTCTGTATCCCTCTTTCTCTCTCTGTCTCTGCCTCCCTACCTGTCTTTCTGTCTGTCTCTCTCTCTCTCTGTCTCTCTCTCTGTCTCTCTCTCTCTCTGTCTCTCTCTCTCTCTCTCTCTCTCTCTCTCTCTCTCTCTCTCTCTCTCTCTCCTACTCCTAAGATGTGCCTGACCCCTCCTGCACTCCTGACCCATTTATCCTGATGTCCTACACCTCGAGCCTAATCACCTGGACCTCTGACAGCTGCTGAGGTTGGACCACCTGATCAGCCTGGAGCTACATGTGATTACTGTGGATAGCAGCACTTAAAAACCATGAAGATGGCTCTGGACTGGAACTGATACGAACAGCTTTATTGCTATGGCTTAGGACTACAATTGCTATAATAGCTTTAGGGCTGCAACTCACACAAACCGTTTTGCACTCAAGTCTCCATCAGTGAAGAGTTCAACAGAATAGACTTCAGGTTAAAGCTTAGAATGAATTATAGAAGGGAAATTATTTATACTCACACTCTCTAGTGTCAGCCAGATGAGTTTCCCTTTTGAGTCTGGCTCATCTCCTGGTTCTTCCTCATACCATCTCAGGGAGTTTTTACTTGCCATCATCGCCTCTGGCTTAAGGAATTTAATTTTATATCCTAAATTTATATATTTTTGTGTAGCTGCTTTGTGACAATATCTCTTTTCACACTGGTGTATATCACTTATCAATTATGTTTTCAAATGTCAAAGGCTTAATAAAAGCCAACAATATGCATATGGCAATATGTTTCAACCATTGAAGTGTTATGGTGTATTATAATTGTATTATATACGAGAATCTCTTATCCACCCTCAGAAGTCTTGGGATTTGCGGATCAGATTGGGAATGGTTCGCTTCCTACATCTGCTCCACGTAGACTCTCCACTGGTGTCCCACAGGGCTCAGTACTTGGTCCTCTTCTATTCTCTCTGTATACTCATTCTCTTGGTGAAGTTATTACCTCACATGGGTTCCCTTACCACTGCTATGCTGATGATACACAACTTATCTTCTCTTTCCCACCCTCAGATACCACAGCTTCTGCTCAGATCTCAGCATGTCTGGCAGAAATATCATCATGGATGACTGCTCATCAGTTAAAGCTCAATCCTAGCAAAAGTGAACTGCTGTTCATTGCAGGTGATTCATCCCCAGGTCATGACCATGCTAAATCCTTGCACAACGATCTGATCACCCCTTCAGTCACAGCTCGCAACCTTGGAGTAAATATGGACAATCAGCTGTCCTTTTCCTCTCATGTTGCTAATGTGACTCTCTCATGTCGGTTTCTTCTCTACAACATTAGAAGGATTCGGGCAATTTTTTGTCCACACAGACTGCTCAGGTACTTGTTCAGTCTCTTGTCATTTCTAGACTGGATTACTGCAACACACTGCTGGCAGGTCTACCTATGAACGCAATCCGTCCTCTGCAAATGATCCAAAATGCAGCTGCCCGGCTTGTTTTCAACCTGCCGAAGTTCTCGCATACCACCCCGCTGCTGCGATCCCTCCACTGGCTTCCGGTAGCTGCACGCATCAGATTCAAAACACTGATGCTTGCCTACAAAGCCAAAAATAGACCAGCTCCCTCTTACCTCAAAGCCCTCATCATTCCTCGCACTGCACCCCACACCCTCCGATCTACCAGCACTGCTCGACTGGTTCCACCATCTCTCAGGGTAAGAGGCAAGTATACTACAAGACTCTTCTCTGTTCTGGCACCAAGGTGGTGGAATGAACTTCCCCTAGAGGTCCGGACAGCTGAGTCACTGGTTATTTTCAAGCTGCGGCTGAAGACCTACTTATTCAGGAAACACTTCAACTAGCACTTATCTTTTGAAATGTATCTTTTGCATTTAAACACAAAACAAAAAAACAAAAAAAACCTTTGACACTTTTTCATTGTAACTTTGAACAAATGTTTTGTTCAAACTCATGGTATCTTAAGTATGTAACCTAGTGAGGCAGCATTAATGTATTCAATGTTAGAGATTTAAGCACTTATGTAAGTCGCTCTGTATAAGGGCGTCTGCCAAATGCTGTAAATGTAAATGTAAATATAATGTAAATGTATTACACATGCACTGTTGGTGTCATGCTTGTATGTGTGTGTGTGTGTGTGTGTGTGTGTGTGTGTGTGTGTGTGTGTGTGTGTGTGTGTGTGTGTGTGTGTGTGTGTGTGTGTGTGATGCTCTTGTGTATATATTGCTGAACATATGATGACTGATTCCATGTGCATGCATATGTTCTCCTCTCAGTAAAATAATATGATTCTGATTTTTAACCCTCACAAAGATCTTTAACCCCATAGTTTGATGGTGTTGTTTTCTTGTCTTTATTTATTTGTGTCCATTTTTCTAGGCCAAATCTTGGAATTACAGCTCAAAATAATTCTATTTGTAGTTTATACAGTTTAACATTTACCTTTTTGAAATATACTTCAGAAAGTTTGCTTTTCTTTGTACTAATCCAAGATTAGGAGATATGGAGAAATCCTTGAATAAATCTTATTTAAATATCATTTAGCAGCACTCTCAGAACATGGAAAGCAGAATAATTCTCTCTCTCTCTCTCTCTCTCTCTCTCTCTCTCTCTCTCTCTCTCTCTCTCTCTGTCATTCTGTCATCACATCAGTAGTTTATGCAATTTTTGCCTAAATGAGGACATATCTTGGAAATTATGCTTACCATTAGCAGGAATTTCTCTCGCTCTTGCGAGCTACTTTCACAACACTTTGTACTTGAAAAACACACTCATATCAAATCTGTATCTAATGGTGAGGCTAAATTTAAAATCCACCATACAATTTAAGCAGATTCTCCTTAATAAAGACACCTAACAGTCTCCCTGTGCTTTGCAAAGACAAAGGTAATTAGCATTGATTATAAGTCAATCAAATCCCATTCTCCACACACGCTAAGACACACGGAGGGGCAAAATTTTATATAATTATTAGTATGAATATGAGGATTAATTGCAGCACTAGGGGGAAAAAATCTTCAGCTGAAGAGAGTGAAATGTTCCTGAAAGACAAAAATCATTTCCTGTTTTTCCTCCCACAAAATGCCTCCGCTAAATGTTTCAACGAGCCCTTAAAGGGATGAAACGCATCAGTTTATAATCATAGCTCTCAAAGAATTCTATTTAGCCTCTTTGCGTAGTTAAAAAAAGAAATGTTTTTTTTTTTTAACAAGAATGAAATGTGGCAAAAAACAAAAAAACAAAAACAAAAAAACATAGTGAGATCAATTACAAAGGCTGGACTAATATAATATTTCATATGAGACTCCCTATTGACTTTTTTTAATCAACAATTAGATACAAATTGAATTGCAAATCTTTCAGCTCCATGTCTTTGTTAGAGCTGAAAGGTTGAACTGGAAGAAGTATGCTACACCGGATCGGCTTGAATTATGTGACATTTGTCATTTAATATGTAAAATATGTAATCACAGTCAAGAACAATTAATTTACACAAACAAGACTATTGTAAACATTGTACAGTAACTTATATATATTGCGATTCGTCTGCTAATATTCTGTTTACAACTAATGGGTTAGCTTACACTGACTGGAACCCTTGTAGCTTTTAAGATGTTTTCACCATGGATTAAATATTGTAGTCGTAGCTTGCTCTCTTTTGACTAAAATGGATTAGTCATTTATGCACAGTTGTGTCTGTAGTGGCATGAGAAGATGATGAGTTTAAATTACATGTCGTCAAATCATAATTCATGTCCATTGCACAATGACAGTTTTCCATTTTTTAACATTAAAGTGTGAGAGGGGCGCAAAGTAATTATGGGTAACGCTTTTAGTTAATCATGCTCACATCAAAATCTCCTTACAAATCCAGCTCCAGGGGCTTAATTCAGAGTCGAAGAGGAACCTTTGGCCGTGTTATACCACAGGTTGTGAGAAGTTCTCTATAGACAGGTTGTTGAGGTCAGGTATGCTTCGAGACGCTATCCTTTCAGAAAGGCTTTGCAGAGACAACATCTGGTTAAAGTCCCCTACACTTGTGTGAGAACACCAATCTGACAGTGTTTCCTCAGACACTTGAGCCCCAGTCTCCTGCCTCTGGCTGGATGTCTGCCGCTTAAAAAGGAGCAGTCTTGGTACCTTGGTGGAGCTTGAAGTGCTGAGGAGAGACAGCATCCGCTGATGGTACTTGGATTTGATTATCTTGGCAGAGCGATGCAGATCACCCAGGAAACAGTAGCAGATGGGGTTGAGGCTAGAGTTGGTGAGACCCAACCACTGGGCGAATGGCCGTGTTTGTAGGATCCAGTGTGGAGGATGTGTCTCATGGTCAATTAAAATATCAGTCACATACAGGGGCAGCCAGGAGATTGCGAACAGCAGGACCAGGGTGACCACCACTTTTGCAATCTTCTTACGTGTTTTCAAACACGAAGCATACATCACTTGCGAGTGAGGGTCAAAGTCACTGAAATGCTGTGACGCCCTCCAGAGCTTCCGTCCCGTAAGGAAACTGATGGTCAGGTTAAAAGTCACAGGTATGCAGTACAGCATGATGAAGAGGAGAACATTATAAACCTGCTTGAGCCTCATCTGTGGCCACAGCTCTCTGCAGACAGGAACTGCAATGTTAATTAAACAGATTTCATCCAACTTGATCATGAAAAGAAGCGGGGAACAGATAATGGAGCTGAGAATCCACACGACGCCGATGGTAACGTAGATCTTTCTCTGGGTGAAGTAGGAGCGGGCATTCAGTGGGCTGTGTACACTGTAGTACCTGTTCACACTGATGACGGTTAGGCTGAGTACGCTGGCTGATACAGACACTGCCTGGATAAAGGGCACTGCCCTGCAGAGCAGATCGCCATACACCCAGGCCGTGTAGATGGTATGGCCCAGGGTGATGGGCATGCAGATGCAGACTACCATCAGGTCACAGACAGCCAGGTTGATCAGTAAACTCTTGGTAGCACTGACGCTCTGTACCCTCCTGTTTCTCTGTCTGGTGAGCATCCGAATCGCCGTGAGGTTCCCCATGAAGCCCACCAAAAATGACAATGAGTACATTACGGTCAGGGAGATAGTGGTTGGCTCCTGAATTGTCAGTAATAACGTTCTCTCCAGTTCACTGTTCTGGTGAGGGAACAAATCACTGCTCTCCGCGCTGACGAACGAGCCGTTCGGCATCGACGACATCGGACCATGGAAATTAAATTCAGAGCAATTCATCTTTAAGTTTTACTCAAGCTAATCAAAATCTCCATGCATCCCCGAGCACTCGAGACGGTACAACTGCAGCTTTGGATTTTGAATTACCAACATTCCTCAGTACACGTCGCTGTTGCCTTCCATCATTTCACCTCCTGGAACCTTCCCACAATATATCCAGCTGCCCTGCAAAAAAAACACAATATTACACGGTACACTTTTAACACCTGTTTATTAAAAATGTGTGCAGTTGCATGCAGTAGTAACTTGCATGCTGCCTGAGGAGCAGCTTTTGAAGCATCATGACCGCACACGATTCTTCAAATCAGTAGCGCATAAAGAGACACAGTGTTTTTTCCTCTAGATATTTAATTAGTATTAATATTACTTTTGAAAAGCAACTTTTGTAAAATGTAAAATCTTTGGGTGCGCATTGGGTGTAATTAATATGACACAAAGCCACTTTTAATTAAAAAGGTGTTTGTTAGAAAAGTGAGCACGTACCATGATGACTGCGGGAAATGTTTCCAGTAAGAGAAGCATCGCTCGTGCTGTTTTTCTTCATGTTTCAGCCTCCTGTGAACAGATTATTTCTACATGCAACCTCCGTATGGCATGGATGAATTGCACGCTTTCCTTCTAGAGAACACTCACTGCTGCTGAAAGTGATGCATCTGACTGTCCGCGCTCCTCTCTCACTCTCTCTCACTCTCTCTCTCTCTCTCTCTCTCTCTCTCTCTCTCTCTCTCTCTCTCTCTCTCTCTCTCTCTCTCTCTCTCTCTCTCTCTCTCTCTCTCTCTCTCTCTCTCTCTCTGTGTGTGCGCCTCAAGCTGCTAATGCGCCTGTGCGTTCACTGAGCAGAAGCTCCATGAGTCATGTTTATATTGTTTCTTTCTTTTTTTCCCATTCATTTTACAGGTACTTCAATGATTTTTGTATTCATTCTTAAAAAAATAATTCATTTGTCCGTTCTAGGAATTCCAATTCAAGAATTATTTCCAATTCTACTGCCAAGGATTTACAGTTACAAAAGGCACTAGTAAAAAAAAAAAAAGCTCACAAGAAACAGAGTTTCTAATACATCAGATCACAGAAGTGCTTATATATAAAAAGACCATCTGTTATCGGTTACGGCATAATCTCTGCTGTTTCACTCCAGATTTCATCCACTCTTCTCTTCTCTTCTCTTCTCTTCTCTTCTCTTCTCTTCTCTTCTCTTCTCTTCTCTGAAGTCTTTCCACTAGATGTTGGAGCATGCCTGTGTGGCTTTGTGTTTATTGTGCTACAAGAGCATTAGTGAGATCTGGTACTGACGTGAGGACGTCTTTGGTTCAGTCAGTGTTCCAGTTCAATGAACACTGTGAATTGATAAATTATCACAAATAGTGATGTGTTTCTTTGGCACATCCATATAGTAATGAATATGATATGATATTCTCATATTGCTCTTGTGTAAATATTTTAAAGCATCCATTTGGCACAAATTATAATGTGTTAATTGCACTGGTAAGGCTTGAGGCAATTATTATTCACACTGCCAAGAGACCAACAGGAAGTGTGGAAACTAAAAGAATAATCATCACTATTCATTATTTAATTGCTAAAATTAAACACAAAACTCAAGAAAGACAAACACAATCCAGTGTAAACAAGCAAAGGCTCATTCGGTTGATCTTTCCCAGAGGGAAGATTTAAGCCTTGACAATTTTAGCAAAACTGTTTCTTGGTGATTTCCACACTGGAGATGTCGATATCCTTCACCACCTGGACTTTCGTGATGGTCTTCAGGTCGTGGACACGATGCTTAAACTGCATGATTTTTGTGTCATCGATGTAAACATAAAAGTTGTCTTCGTCTGAGTCGATTTCGATCTGTTGACAGGAAAATGTAGAAAGAACAACTGCAGTCAGTTTCTGTAAGGACCTTATACGTATACATGTGGTATGAGGATCGTACTGGTTTATTCCTTCACCTGAAAAGGTTCGTTGGTTTCAAACAGGAAGTTGGTGCATCTCTGTTCCTGCCCCCATTGGTTTGCGAGGAAGGAGTTACACACTATGTCCGATTCTTTAAAGCGGGGGTTGAAATGAAAGGCTATTCTGTCATCCTGATCACAGAGGAAATTGATCTCAAACCTTGGTGAATCAGAAAGACACATTAGTGACGGTGTAGGATAATGTGGGAGTCAGAGGCAATTGGGTCAGGAGCAACCAGTTTGATTGGAACTGTTCAACTGTGTCAGTTTAGATATACCACCAATAATAAACCACCAGATGTGCTTCCCTGGTCCCCATTTCTTATCTGCTTATTGACAATTTAGCATGGAAGAAACAACCAACGATCTTGAATTCCACCTTTTTTTTTGGCTAATCCTGAGCTATGAAGATACAGCATAAGGACCGTTCTCAGATGAAAGCTATTCGTCCAACACTTAATAATTAAGTCACATGTTCGTGACTCAGTCAAATGCATGATTAGCATGTTTGCTTGGCACCCCAGAGGTCGGAGGTTTGATTTCCATCTCCACTCTGCGTTCTTCTCCCAGTCCTAAGACATGTAGTCTGATTGGCATCTCTAAATTGTCGTGTGTGAACAGCATGTGATTTTGTGTGTGTGTGTGTGTGTGTGTGTGTGTGTGTGTGTGTGTGTGTGTGTGTGTGTGTGTGTGTGTGTGTGTGTGTGTGTGTGAGAGAGAGAGAAAGATTGTGCCCTGTGATGGTTGGTTGGTGATGGATGGATGGAGGAATGGATGAATAGATGAATGACTGGTGTCCCAAATGCAGCTTTGTAGTGAGGCTTTGTTTGTGTAATTGTTATTGAAGATTTTCACATTGAGTGTGATAAATAGGTTCTCTCTCTCTCTCTCTCTCTCTCTCTCTCTCTCTCTCTCTCTCTCTCTCTCTCTCTCTCTCTCTCTCTCTCTCTCTCTCTCTCTCTCTCTCTCTCCCACCAGGCTTGATAAATTACGAACTCCTCACAGTTATTAACGTCTCATGTTCTGTAAAGTATTCCCAGTTTGGAAGGGGAATAGGAACATTAGTGCATAACTTTCAGCAGGATTAAGAACTGTCTTCTTGAACTGTTGCCTCCTGTCTGCTTTCAGATCGCTTGGATTTTAGACAAAGCAACTTTGATTTATCATGGATTCTGTTTCTTCACTCTGAACGCAGCCCTTTTATTTTCCTATTACAGAATAAACATTTGTGCAAGTCTGATAGATGAAAACATTAATGGGTTTCTGGTAAATAAATTCCTTGCATGCTTGTGAGCACACAGGTCAGAAAAAACATCCAACATCATAACCCTGGAACTGTAATATCTACCCGCTGGAAATTGTGTTTTCTAAATAATATTCTGCCTCTGCTCTTTTTAGATTTTTTCACAGACCTACACAGATTTCTCTATTATCTTATGATCAGGACCCCTGTGCTGAACTTACTTATCGGCTGCTGAGCTAGGCTGTCCTTTCACCACGACGCTCCACCCGGGACACAAGCCATCAGGACAGGAAGCTTCAAACTGGAAGAATCAGGTGATATTTTTAGATTTGGTTGGTTTGAGTCAGACTGCTGTAGATGTTGTGCATATCCGGTTTACTGTCTAATTAAAAAATGTTATAGAGAAATAAATGTGTCGAATATGTTTGTGCTGTTTAACGATTAAGAAGTGAAATGATAATATGTGAAAAATGTAATTGATGCTGCTTCTTTTGTATTGTAATATAATCATGTAATGTGATTCATCCTGGCTAATTTAATTACCTCAGTTTCAACACAGTTCGATGAAAAAAACAAATTCTGAAACAAATCAAGAGTTTTCCTTTATGACTTTCCACGGACCAAACGGCAGATGAAAGATTTCGTCATTTAATATATTCTTCGTCTGTTCTATTAACACATCAATGGCTACTTTGTGCTTTTAAAGCCACTATTGTTCACTAAACCTGATTCATTTTAACTCATTGAAATGATTCATATCTTTCTCTTTTCTGGATAAAATGCTGGCTGATTGATTTTTTACAATCATATTCGCCCCTCAAACATTCTGAGAAACTTCAGAGCATGTGAACAAACTCAGGAACATTGTGTGATATTGTCACCAGAGAAAAGAGGAAGGTTTATAAACCAGGCATGGACTCCGATACATGGCCTCCTGTATGCTTTATAAATCTAAATTCAAGTCCTTACCAAGGCTCAAGAGCTTCTATGAATGAGCTGCTGAGTAAACATCACAGAGCTCGATACTGTACAACTTCTGAACGCTGTTCCGTTTCAAAGTAAACAAATGAGCCTTAAATGACACTAATGCTTAAGGTGGATGCTAATGCTTCCCTCTCTCCGTACTGCTAATTGCAGCGATCGCAGGTAAACCGTCAATAATCATAGACTGTAGCTAAACCTTCATTGAAGCCAGCTGAAGCTTTTCTACTGTTCTCAAGCGAAGTAATTCAGCACTGAGAGAAAGCCAGTGAGTAATGTACAGGACAGCACTTAAGCTCCCCGAAGAGTCCCTTCATGGTCCATCATGCGGAGAACCATCATTTCTCTAATGAATATGTATTTCATAAACATGTCCCCGGTGCATTGATTATCATCTGCATAAAGTCCAGGCATGCTGCGCCACTTGCATCCAATACCTAATGAAGGACCTGTGCCGAGTAGGTAATTGAACTATGAACGACCAGCAAAGCTTGAAACAACACAATGAGCTAATTTGCTTTGATTGTGTCTGCAGTCGATCTGTGTTTCTTACCCGTAATGCCATCTCGTCGATGGTGTCTTGTGGCTCTGTGTATCGATCAGCTTTTAGACTTGAAGCTGGAAAGTGGGAATGCGATTTAAAGAGAGCAGCAGCACTACGTGTGCCACAAGGTTTTATGTGAGGTGGGCCTTTGTCTGGGCTGAGTTCTATGAAAGCAAACATATGTACACACACACACACACACACACACACACACACACACACACACACACACACACACACACACACACACACACACACACACACACACAGAGTTACAACTAAACCTCTGTCTGCTCTAGAGACCTTCACAGTTCAGAGACCTCATTGTACCACAGGCTTAGATGAATAAGCTATCAGTTATGTTCATACACAACCTTAGAGGGAATCTGTTCCATTACAATCATTTTATTACATTCTTTTCTCTTTATTAGATTTATTACGCAGGTATTAGATTATATTCCTGCATACATCAGGACACCAGGAAATGGAGTGGTAGCTAGGAGCTAATGAGCCATAACAGCTCCTTAAAACAATGATGAAGAATCACTGCAACATTCACCAACAACGCTGCACTCCATGTTAGTTCAGGTGCCACATCGCACGTGCCGTTATTTCATGTCAGAAAACGTAATGGCTGGTTCTGAACACAGCCTGTCAGCTTTGCTGAAATGAAACTGCTTTCAAACAGCAAAAATGGGCATTGAATATTTGCATTCTAGTCTATAAAAACGAGCAAGCTACTAGCTGCTAATCCTGAGGATTAAACGATACGTGTGGATGTCTGTTTTGGTTTCACAGCTCATCAGATTTACCAGACCTTGAATTTCCTGCCCGAGTCTGAGCACAATGGCAGAGCAGAGCTCATAAGAGCTGGGCAGAGTCGCTTCTGCTTGTAGGACAGGATGCTTCACATTGCTCCACCATCACGACAGCACATCCAGCAGGCGCACACTATAATGACGGATACTATGTTGACTAGGAATAAAGACCCTGCTCTAAAGCACACACTACATAAGGTGAATCATCAGCACTCAGAACCCTGGTGTGAAACTATAATAGGATATAAATCAATGAAAAGCAGGAGCCTTTATTTGTGGGTACAGAATGTACATTCTTTTTTCAAAAGGTGATATCAATAAGGTCTCACTGTATGTGTTTGTGTGTGTGTGTGTGTGTGTGTGTGTGTGTGTGTGTGTGTGTGTGTGTGTGTGTGTGTGTGTGTGTGTTGCTTTTCTGTTCTCTGTTGCTTCCCTGTCTGTCTCTTATCAGTAGTGCAGACTGTCATGACTCTGTTCGATGACGGATGCTCGTGCAGTTTGATTTGATCTCATCAGAGTCCAGAAACTCGAGAGATCTGGGAGTCACTAGGAGTAAATTCTAACTAAGCAAAAGCAACATATTTAATTCAATGCAATTCAATTCGATTTTATTTTTATAGCGCTTTTTACAATAGACATTGTCTCAAAGCACTTTAACAGGAACATAACAATTCAGTAGAAAAATGACAAAGTTTAATATCTTAATTTCTATTTATCCTTAACGAGCGAGCTGGAGGTGACGATAATGAGGATACGAGGAAGAAACCAGACTCATATGGGAACCTCATCCTGAGGGACACCAGATGCTAGCGATTCTATTTAGCACCCTTTCTACAACTGCATATATTCAAGTGGAATTGTGTAACCAGGAGCTTTGAGCGACCTCTTAATATGAGCATCAACATCATTTCTCAATCCAGTATCGATAACATATCAAGCTCATAGAGCAAATAATGATACTGAAACAAAGCAGAGATAAATCTATACATATCTGTAGTTATGGATATGTGGCATGGTGAAACAGAGCGCCACAGGGGATTATATTTCATCTACAAAAAAATGAAAATGAGTTATTTAAATGCATACCGTAAATGAAAATACAATTAGCATATCGAATCGCCAGAGGTCAAAGCTGTCACAATTTATATAACCAAGTCCTGGAATAAGGTCTGTGGAACACAGCGATGGCATAAATCTGATCAGTTCTCAGAATATCTACATGGAATCTTAATATCTGATGCAAAGCATCCTTAAATTCATTTATCCTGAAATAGCAATCTTCATGTTATAATGTCTATAAGATTACATTATACATAATAATATTTCAGAGTGGAAAATGTAAGGATTTCCAGTTAAGGAACGAGGACGAGCTTTACAGTTTTTTCCCCCAACATGAACACCATAGGAATGGAAATAAAATGCTTATGACAGTAAAATGCTTATGACAGTAAAATGCTTATGACCACAGCTTATCTAGGATTTTCCAAACTGCTCCATATTTAAGGTCGAAAAACAAATCAAATCAAGTTTCAATCAAACGTTACAGAGACATGCAGAGAACTGTTTGCTTTGTCATGGCTGTCCTGTGACATAAAACAGAATTTACATGAAAAAAGAATTTACTTACAGTACATCGAAGTAGAAAAAGAAAAACAAGTATGAACTGTTTGAGGAATAAAGTGTAGAGGTTTGCAGATGTATGAGCAACGTAATGCTGTACAACGTCAAGCCGACGAGGCTGCAGTGAAAAATAAAATGAAATAAAAATCAAAATAAATAATCATTTTAAACATGGGAAATGCCTTGCATATTAACTGGAATGTAGGGTGTGCGAGGTTGTGCAAAGAAAGGTTGCCATCGGTAATTTAAGGTAAAGATGCTAACATGAACATGCGATACTGTCAGACTGAAGTATCGTAATCATTTCTGTTAGCAACATGAACTTTTCAGTTCATTAAATAAACTGCTATAAAAGAATAACTTATTCATCGTGGTACATAAAGTGAAACAGGTCATTTACATCCATATGTATTAGCACACATCTCTCTTCATGACATAATGTGGCATGACAGCTAGCTAAAACATGCTAAGCTACAAGGACACACCTCCTTAAGGTGAAGTTTTGGAAGCTGATGGAGCTTTTTGTGTGTGTTCTTGAGTAAAGAAAGGGACATGAATCACCTTAAGATTAAAGGGTTCTATCTGGGTGAAGAGTCATTTTCTGATATGAGTCATCTTTTTTTTAAAACTGCCTGGAGAGATCAAGTCAGAAAAAGAGCTTCAAGATGTCTGAAACCTCTCCAAATGTACTTTTCATGTGAGTTTTGGAGAGCAAAAAAAAAAGAAAAAAAAAGAAGAAAGAAACGAATGAATGAACTGTGAATGAAATTGTAAAAGAAACTCTACAGGTTTGCCATGTATTAAACCATAAACCTATCTCATGGAAAAGATTAGGAAATATCAGAGAGCTTTTGCATAGGCTTTTCTGTTTCCACCTTAGAAATATTGTCAAGCTAAGAAACATCCTAACTGCATCTGATATCTATAACCATATAACCCCAATTTTATCACCTCTACACTGGCTACCTGTTAAGTTTAGAATTAGTTACAAACTGCTGCTACTTACATATAAGGCTCTTAATGGTTTAGCTCCCATGTATCTAACCAGTCTTCTAACACGTTACAATCCTTCACGCTCACAAAACTCAGGACTTCTGGTAGTTCACAGAATATCAAAATCTACTAAAGGCAGTAGAACGTTTTTGTGTTTAAATCTTTGGAATAGTCTTCCTGACATTGTTCAAGGCTCAGACACACTTTCCCAGTTTAAATGTAGATTAAAGACATATCTCTTCAGTCAGACACACACATAATACATCCCATGATCTTGTGCTCTAGTACATGCAGCTATGCTACTGTAATTCATCTCCACTGCTAGAGATGTTTCAGCTCCAGTTTGATTCTGCTTCATGATGTATTCATACATTGTAAAATATCTCCTACTCTATGTGGTCTTTGAGGACAACATCCTCAAATGTCACCCAAATGAGGACGAGGTTCACTTTTGAGTCTGGTTCCTCTCAAGGTTTCTTTCTCTTCCATCTAAGGGAGTTTTTCCTCCACACAGTCGCCTCAGTCACCTCAGACTTGTTCATTGGGGTTAAATACAAACACATTTAACACATTAAGTCTATTATTAATCTTCAACCTTGGTATTGTATTAATATTTGTCTACTACATATTTTGTACTATATTTCTTATGTTCTGTAAAGCTGCTTTGAGACAAGGTCCATTGTTAAAAGCGCTATACAAATAAAATTGAACTAAATTGAATCGCATGTCACAGAAGCTTTAAGGTTTGCATGACAAACTCTGTCTACTTATTATTTGCATATATAAATGTTTGCACGAGCAAAACCGACCACAGACAAGTACAAAGCGTCTTCATGGCACAGCTCATTTATATGCAGTCTAAATGGAAATGTTTTATTTCACAATAAAACTCCATAAAAGGTGAAGTTCACAGATAGCAGGGAGCATGAAATGAGCGCTCAGGGTAAAGCCTGAAAAACAGAAGCAGTATTCTTTTATAAGAACAGTTATTTATTATGATAATGAGCGAGTGTGAAAGATCCTGTCATTTAGGCTGTTTGTTTCCAGCTGATGGCTCTATGAGACAGACCAGACTGGCCTGTCCTCCGTTTTATACAGCACACCTTCTGTTGTCATAACTTATCTGTAGTCTTAATTTATTCTTTTCTGTTGGCTCTCTTTCATTTCCCAATTTATGGAATTTTCCCAAATGCCAAATGACTTGTAAATGCTCATAAAAACTGTCTGTCTGTCTGTCTGTCTGTCTGTCTGTCCGTCCGTCCGTCCGTCCGTCCGTCCGTCTATCTATCTATCTATCTATCTATCTATCTATCTATCTATCTATCTATCTATCTATCTATCTATCTATCTATCTATCTATCTATCTATCGAAGTTTTTAAAGTGCATGAGATTTTCACTTTTAGAGTTAACCAGACTGTAAATTGTTGGTGCTTCATGTGCATGAAAAAGAGAAACATTTTTCAGTTTTCTACAAATAGTAGGATATTGACCAGATTTTTGGAGGCCACCACACATATCTTTGGGATTAATTTGCATCCCAAACCACACACTGCCCTACTAAGTACTACAGCAGTACACCAAGATCATCTGTACTATTTAGGCATCGCATCTGGTGCTTATTTCAGGGGCAAAGTGTCAGTTTGAGTGCAGGGTTTCATTCCAACTAAGAAGAAGCCTCACCTGAGTCTAATGAAAGTCAAGAACAACAGGTGGAATCAGGTGTGTGTCCCACACCGTCTCTTTGCAGATATAATAGTACACCACTGACTTAGATACAGTTCTGAATGTGCACTGCCCCTGATAAACATTAGATCTATCCGTGTTAGATAGAGGAAGCAACACAAAACGATCATCCTCAATTAGCTCCAATACTTAATGCCTTCTTAACCATGAAGAAGTGAATCTGATCTTGTGTGCAGCATCAACAAAAAAAAATGTGTATGCTATGATAGAGGACAAAATCTAAAATCTAAGTCAGTAATTTATCATTATTTTGATGAATTTATTCTTCAGATTTGACCATTTTAAAACAAACTAATGAACAAAACGCAGAATGCACCTTTAAGACGACTGGCACTGTGCCATCTCCATGCATTGCTAAAGAGAGTGTTTCCTTAGGGGACCTTCGAGCAAGAATGCTGTGCTGCACATTTACTCCTTGCTGATAAATCTCTTTTAGATTCACTCTGCTTCAGGTATCACAATTACCATTTCTGTTAACTCGAGGCACACTACAAAGAATACAAAGAGTTTTTGATTATGGAGTAAGAGACGCATTTAAAGATGTGGTCAATATCTGAATAATGTTCTCATGGCAAAAGAAGTGTAGCTGGTGTGTCAGTGTGAAGCTCTCCTGATCTTATCTGCCTTATTAATGAGTTTTACACATCACCAGCAGAGGGCGACCTACATTCACTTTTATGCATAATGCGTACTAATGAAGAGCTCAGGACGGAAAGAGTGTCTCTTCTGCAGGTCCTGGGTTCAAATCTCACATCACTAAGCTGTAGAGTTCTTCTTTTCCTTTTGTAAACTCATCCTGAAATTGATAAATGATCTATTCCAGAGACTTAATGGTGTGCAATTAACAGCAAAAGCTGCGTTAGGCTTCTATTAAAACAAAACAAAAAACTTTTGAGCTCACTGTCTTTCCTAATCTACACACACGACAAGACATCGTGTGTGTCTTCACATTAAAATATGCTATAATGTAGAGTTATGATAATACCACGAGGCCAGAGAATCGAAGCAGCTGCCGTTTCCACATCATGATGCTCCTTAGCCTCATCTCCATCAGATAGTCATTAACCCTGAGATGACACCATTACATTCTTATCATGCCAGACTCTCAGACACACAAAGTACGGATCTGACGTTATTTGTTTAGGCAGTATACATGCACATCCGCTAGGCTGGTTAGACTCTTGTTCAAACAAGCTTGGGTTTAATATGAACTCACCCATGACCTGCAAAAATGGGGAAACATGGGAGAGTGTAGATGAGGCCTGGGGAACCGGGTTGCTGATACTCCCAGAGTGCCGAGTGCAAACAAAACGAGCCTCTGTGAAACAGTGAAGGATGCAACGTTATATTCTACAAATAAACCTTAGATGCTGACAGATGAGCGAGAGACTAAGCATTAATCTTTCACTTCCTCATTCCACAAACAGATTCTGAGTACGGTGTTAAATGTTTATGATCCTCAGAGAAAAGGAGAGAATAACAGTTAAGACTGTATTAGAGGACAGAAAACATGGCAATACTTGCTCAATGAAATCCATGCAAGGCGGAATCTACCTCCATCAACCTAAGATTAGTCATGCAGGTTGAACAGGTTAGGTGTCCAAGACAGGAACAGGTGGCAAAGTCAGACACACACTTGTGCACATTTTTTAATATGGTAGTTAATGAAGTTATGACTGGAAACCGGGCACCCGGTGTTTCCATATGCATAAAGATGCTGTGAGATACAGCTTTCTTAGTGCCTGCTAAAATCGTAGCCATATGGTTCGGAGCAGAAAAGCAGGCCTGCTGCTGCTCTGACTGAATTTTCCCACGATGACCCTGACAGAGGCCACAGTGTATAAGAATCAATTAGAGTCTGTGTAATTACAGTGAGCTATCATGAGCAAATATAAAAGACCTTGAAATAAATGGCTTTCCAAGCCCTGAGTTACGATAAGTATAGAATATTAGTCTGGATAGTCTGACGATTATTATAATCTCATATGACTCTCAAAGTCTGATTTCAAATGCAATGGCATACGCTTATTATTTGGTGACATGCTGTCCTTGTTGTAAATGAGGACAACATAAACATGCATGCATTTGCACACAGACATGATCGCACGCCAACGTGCACGATGAGAGAGTAAGTGTGTCCAGATGGCAGTCACTAATCCCAGCTGCTCTGTCTGATCATGACTATGCTCTTTCCCATCAGCTGCCTCATGCTGACAGCCTAACACATAATCAGCGCCAAGGTGACCGCATATGCCTTTCATTATTAACCTAAAGCCAAGGACTACAAATAGTCCGAAGAGACTCAAATGCTTCAAACAAAAAAATAAACATTTTCACTTCATTTTCTCACCTCGTCATTCAATCATCTGTAATAAGAGCAAGTCGGGATTGTGGTGGATCTGGAGTCTTATAAACGCTGGGCTCACCCTAGTATTAATGTTGATATTGTTAAGATTTTTCTTATTCATATTCAGTTCCACAACTGAGGATTCTTCAAATGATAATCCCATATAAATTTACAAAAGATAATCATTATCACCATTAATAAGATTCTGATCTCTTCAGACAGAATCGGCCACAGTACATTAAACTTCTTGCTTTTCTGCTCCTCTAATATACTGCATGAAGAACCCTGATCATTATTGGCTCACTAACCAGAGCAGAGATGAACTCTATGTTTATCCCCTACTTGTCCTATGGGATTTTATTGTCTTAATAATATAATTTTTTTTTTACCGTAATTTAATTTTTATAACCATCTTGAAACTCTGTTTCTATTTTATTTGAATTGATGTCCTGTTATTGATGGGAAATGACAGATTGTGCTTTGGGAGTATAATCCTAAAAGGGCAAAAGTGGAATTGGTGCTTATTACGGTTGTGCTTTTGTTGAGCATTGAATATCTATGTCATGTCACACTCCACAGTGCTGTTTATTAACTCAAGTTCTGTTTTTACTTACAAAGCTATTGTTTCTATCTTCAAATTAAAGACTCCTGAATAATTTTAGATCAGACTTCCAGACATAAAATGTTCATATTACCGGAAAAATAGTAATAATAAGACCAGTGTACTCTTTAAAGGAGTTAAAATTATAGTAATTATTCTATTACTTGCTATAAAATATAAAAATTAGCTATACTAGAAGCCTTTATTATCAAATTTGGAGCATAGTAGACTTTATTATCGCCACAATATAAGTCTTTTCTTCACATATCCCAACTGAGGAGGTTGGGGTCAGAGTGCAGGGGCAGCTATGATACAGCACCCTTGGATCAGGGAGGGTTAAGAGGCCTTGATCAAGGGTCCAACCGTGGCAGCTTAGCACTTTGATCCACTGATCTACATCCCAGAGCCGTAACCACTTGAGCCATCACTGCCCCCAACATCGGTCTTTATGGAACTGTTAAGACTTTATTACTGATCAAATATATAAATATACATACAGACCAAAAGTTTGGACACACCTTCCAAAAGTGTGGACACACCACCTTTTCAACAGGACAATGACCCCAAACACACCTCCAGGTTGTGTAAGGGCTATTTGACCATGAAGGAGAGTGATGGGGTGCTGCGCCAGAAGACCTGGCCTCCACAGTCACCGGACCTGAACCCAATCGAGATGGTTTGGGGTGAGCTGGACCGCAGAGTGAATGCAAAATGGCCAACAAGTGCTAAGCATCTCTGGGAACTCCTTCAAGACTGTTGGAAGACCATTTCAGGTGACGACCTCTTGAAGCTCATCAAGAGAACGCCAAGAGTGTGCAAAGCAGTAATCAAAGCAAAATGTGGCTACTTTGAAGAACCTAGAATATGACATATTTTCAATTGTTTCACACATTTTTTGTTATGTACGTATATAATTCTGCACGTGTTAGTTCATAGTTTTGATGCCTTCAGTGTGAATCTACAATTTTCATAGTCATGAAAATAAAGAAAACTCTTTGAATGAGAAGGTGTGTCCAAACTTTTGGTCTGTACTGTATATGTAAAGCTGCTTTGAGAAAATATGCATGGTTAAAAATGCTATATAAATAAAGTTGAATTAATTAGTATTCTAATTTGCACTATTCCTATAAGAGTCACGTATGAACTGTCGTATGGAACATATGACAGGAATTTTATAGGAATGGTTGTAATTAAAATGCTGCATTCAGCTTTGGCAAATATTGTGTATGAATCATACCTTCCGAAAGAACAGCCTTTAATTATTCAACTGTAAAAGGCTAAAAGGCTAATGTGAAAAGTCTGTGATTACTGAGCGAAAAAAATGATGTGAAGCACGTAGCTGCAGGGAATTCAAGGATGAAGAGAACATGCTTATTAAACAATATTCACCGTGAGCACATCAGTAACCTACAGGGGCACATGGGGATTAATCACTGTCTCATGAGATAAACAGAAAGACTGAGGAATTATATGTTAACTGAAAGTGTAGATAAAGTTTATTAAGTCTTACTGAGGTAAATATGGACGTATTCAAGCCGAAATCACCTTTTAATTGTAAGTATTTCATGTATTAATGAAATTTAAGTTCATGTCTTGTTTTCATCTGGAATCCATACTAGAACTACTAGCAAATTAGCAAAACTTACAGTATCTCAGCTTGCCTTTTATAATGAAATGGAAATCATGCCCACGTCATTTTTCTGAATCTTTGCTTTCATCAGCACACTGAAACATTTTACTGAGGTAGGGCCAGGATGTAAGGACAGGAGCTCTCATCTTCATGTTCAGCAATGTAGTTTGTAGATTATCTGTCTATAAACACATGGATAGCTATAGCGCTAACTATATTGTGTAGCATGAAAAGATCACTGCAGATGATTGGCACTATTCTTGATTCTATTTGGTTTATACTAATGAACCTGATTAGATGCTAAAGTGAATTGATTGGATTCTAAAGTGAACTGATTGGATGCTAATCTGGACCCATTTGTTTGATATGGAGTGTGTGGTCACTAGATGAGAGAAGAAACCAATACGATTTGTAATGTCCTTTTTAATGTCCGTTTTGTTTTGTTTTGATGATTAGAACAGATCTGATATTTTCCCTCTGATCCTGCAATGCAAACAGCTTCTGATTTATGGATGTAATATGAACGAATCATTCATGCAAATCTCTAGTCATGTCAAGAATCAGTCTAATCAACTCCAATATAGTACAAATGATTCTCTGAATATCAGGTGCAGACAGAAGAGTTTTTTATTAAGTGTATGTCTGATGTAAAAGATTTTCATTCAACTTCCTAAGCCATAGACCAAGTGGAGATACAAAGCACCAAATGACTCGGCTTCTAACAGACATCGATCATGTTTGCTGCTGCTGCTCAGGCACTCAGTTACTTAATAATAATATAATCAGGCACTGTGTAATTCTGTACACTGTGTGTCCTTCTTACACAGAATACACATCCTGATTACTTTTTTAGTACATTTTACATGTGTGTATAATCATTGCCTCGTTTGTGGGCGTAAGAAGTTTGTAAAATCAAGTGAGTGTAAAACAGTCGGAAATGGTGTAAACTTTAACATGCGTTCAGAGTAATCCTCTGAGTTTTATGAGGACTCATAAACACAGCAATGTGTCCGCTGATAAAGGCCTGGCACTGGCTAGTTAGCAGACATGAAAGGAGATGAAAGGCTTTTGTGTAGTTAGATGTTGGGGTCTTAACACTCTATTGATATAAAGATGCTCAGTGGGCATCTGCCTAGTTAAGCTGTTGCAGTCTAGTGACTAGGTTCAAAGAATAAAACATTTCACAGCATGATGATATTTTATGAATTGTGTATTGTTATATATTGATCTATGATGCTTATAAATGATTCTGTCTTGATTCGCATACTGATAAACGTACTGAGCTGTTTAAAACAACACTTGGTAACATATATCATATTTTCAATGGTAACCAATGGAACGAAGGCAAATATTCAATTTATTTTATTTACATTTTATTAGATTTGTACAGAGCGGTTAACAATAGACATTGCCAGGGAGCAGATCTGCAGAAATAGATATACCATATAAGCATATAGAGTCCTGCTAATTTACTATTATTAAGCATGCCAGAGTCAACCAGGAAGAAACCTTTTCATTCTCAAAATATAATCTATTTTATAAAGATATAAAATAGATATAATTTCTAACTATAGGGAAAGTAAAAGCATGAGCTCTACAGCATAAGTTATATTGAGCTTACACTATTACAGATAAAAGATTTTGAATCTTTTTTTTTATTTGTACCCTTTCAATTGGAGGATAATGAGAACATAGACATAAACCTAAACAAAGTTGTACAGCAAATTCCCAACTTAGCAAACTATGCATGTACTGCTATGACTTTTACAGCATTTTATCAGGAAACATCCTGCTTGTGCTGTTCACTTCCTCAGCTGGAGGAGAAAAGAGTGACTAGGTGCATGGAAGGGAGCACTGACAGAGTTTCCATGGTGTCACGGGAGAATGTCCATCTTTGCCTTCTTAAAAAAATAGAGAGAGAAAAGAAAACATTTGCAGCAGTTCCCAAAGGGCCTAAAAGTGCATTACTGTGTCAAAGCAAAACCAATCCGTCAAAAAATTTTTTTTTATTGTGGACTGGATTTCCCTCATGAGGACTGAGACTGGTGTCACAGACTGGAGAAGGTCAACTGGCTCATCTGGGCACATGGACATCCTAATCCAATCCCAGCACCGCCACCACTCAGAACATAAACTCTTTCAGCCATTAAGCGGCATTCACACATACAGTGATTTTATCTATTATTTATTATGAACTATTTATGTCTTTAGTCGCTGTACAATAAAGTCACCAGTAAGCGTTAATTCTACTGGTTGTATATACTGGGTGCATTGTATATATGCATCATATCATACGACATGAATGAAAAGCAGTGTTTCTTCATTCCCATTAGTATGACTTGCACCAAGTTGCTCCAGATTTGCATGAAGTTCAACTTTTTCTCAAGCGTGTTTTGTCGTTGGACACGCCCACATCCAGTTGCCAACCCTTGTTGTCCTTCTGTCAATGCTGTGTCGCTATATGTTTGAACATAGCATTACAGCACTTCTTGGATCGTGTCCGTAGGTTGCTGTGTCCACAGCATTCATCATTTGTTTATATAGTGCTCTGTCGATGTATTTACACAGCGTCCATTCAGCGTGTGCTCATACGTTTGGCCCATTGATGGCATGTGTGTTAGATGGCTGAGTTGTTACTAGAGAAACGTATCTGGTCTGTTTGCTCAGCTTTTAAATGGCCATCACCAAGAGGGTAATAGCAGAAAGCAAAACACAGGCCTTATGGAGCTCAGTGGGGTTCCAGCATGGAGTGAGTCCAGAGTGAGCGCTCTCTCCTTCTGTTTATTGGGAGTCGTGTGCAAACTGTTGTTTTTTCACCCCCCTGGCTCAGGCAGTTGTGGGTCTACCAATGATGTGTGCAATGCTTTGATAAACCACAGACTCAATCCTAGGAACTGACTATAACCTAAACCTGCTTTTCACCTTATAGTCAGATAAACTGCAGGTTAATTTTCCTGACCAATTTTAACCAGTAGTCTAACCAGTGCGCCAAATATTTTCAGTGTCACCATACAAGTGGACAGTGAGACATGAGTTGAACAGTAACAGAGCTTCGAAAGCCCTTGTTTACTGTGTGCATCTAATGCTGCATGTGTGATATTTAACACTTCCAGGGGCGACCTGCCGTCTATTTTTATACCTCTGATAACATTGTATGGATGAATGGATGCACAATGTCAGAAAACACAGCATGTCTGTCAACTGCTGTCTGCTGTGCTACTGCTGTATCACTTACCCTCATAATCGATGTAAATGATGCCAGAGTTGCACAAGTACTTTCTATTTGGAGATCATGTAGAACATCTATTCTTTTATAGGCTTACTTTTATGGAGAAATATGCAATAGAATTCAGCAGTACTGTAGTATATTAGTAAATAAATGTCAGTGTGGTCTAAGTTCCAGCTGGTTGCAATGGTTATAATGTAATGCCTAATCCATAAAATACAGTAAGGTTTTAAAAAATGTATTGACTTGGTTAAATGTGCAGTCAGTGATGTCCAGCCATGTTGAGCACCATGCTTTCTTGTTTACAAAGTAAGCGTAAATCTCCCTGCTAGAGGTCTTTAGGGGCTTTGCGGCCATGCTTTGGGTCAGAGTCAGGTCGTCCCACACATCTGCTCAATCCATTACTCTAGGAACGTGCTTCAGCTCATCTACAATTCCGGCTGCAAATCAGGCCTATCTGCTCCCTATTCTCCCTCCACTTATCAAAACACTACAGTATTAATGCCAAAGATAAACACACAGCCAAGTAGCTTTCACTCTCTGCTACGAGTGTTAATATACGAGGTTGCAGAAAGACGATCAGGACAGGCACGGGATATACGGTGATTCGTTTCGATCGGGTTATGTGTTTGTAATTAACGTCTGTGAGCATATTAGCCATGGGTCACAGGTCAGGCACTGTGGCTTAGGGTCTCTGTTACTGACAAATGCACCACATGTGCAAGCATGAGGTGAACTGCTTAAATGATTTTGAGCACTTTCACAGATGCCTGCTGCCTTTTGTAAAGCTTCACAACAAAATGGTGAGTTAGTTTTGGAAACAGATATAATAGTCAATTCATGTAAAAGTTCATATTGTATAACAGCTGCCAAATGTTGAAGACCACTTCCTGTATCTGTGCTTGTAAGAACAATATGCTGTACACTGTAAATATAAACCAATTGAACCTATATGGTGAAAGTTTGGTAGCAATTGAAACTAATTTTTTTGGGGCTGTAGATTTCGTCTCATGTATTTTTTTATGCTGCAGTATTAAAGTTTATTTTTATTATGGTAATAAAGTAATAAGCGTGAGGAAAATTTATCCATTGGTGTTTTACTTGCTGATTAATATGCTCAAGAAACATTTATATCCATGGCATTTGTCTTCACCTGGAGTAGTTTACATTTATGTCATTTAAATAAGTGAGACATCGAGGGTTAATGGGATTTGAACTCACAACCATAGGGCTACAACTGAACCACTGAGATACCTCTTGACTGTTAAAACAGACCAATAATAATAAATAAATAAATAGCAGCCCCAAATCCAAACCTTTATCCAAATACCATAATCCTGGAGATAAATATGGTGTAACTTAGTAAATTGACATGACCCAACTTATGCCTCATGCTTACCTCATACTTTAGGAGTGCTTTACTTGCCAAAGTGAAGATGAAAGACTCTGCAGTCCTTAATTTAATATCATTTCTCTTTGTGTCAACCTGGAGCAAACGGCCCACACGTGTTAAAAAGCTATCTCACCAATTTAACACCTTGCTGCCAGATCAAACATGTAGCCAGGTCAGAGGTCTGAGGACAGCGTGTACACATAAATCCAGGGGCAGCGTTAAACCTAATCTGTCTCACATACCTGGAAGTTTAGGCTCCAGATCGTGTGAACACTCAAAGGCAAAGGTTAGTAAAGCTCAGTTTGTAAATCACGTTGGGTGAAAAGCATGAAAACATGCTCCATATACCAAAGCAATGGGTGTATGGAGTATCTATATGGGTATCTCAAGCCTTTATCACAAGCCGTACATCAGGTAACCAATGTCAGTGTGATATCGGGGCAAACAGAGGTCTTTCTGGTGACACTGATCTCCTTAGCTGCATCAAGGTGGTCTCTGTACTGTGGACTCTAATCACTGTCGTCCATTCGGGTGTTAATTTTCTCAGGTTTCTCGCTCTAGATTTCACACTCTCCTGTTTTTATTCTGTATTTGGTTTACTTTCTTTGTGAGTCTCTGTCACCTTCCCAACTAATCACTTTCGAATGAGATCATTGTTCTGCCACAGTGAGGAGCTTTGAAATGGAGCAGAGATTATAAATAGTCTTTGAAGACCATTTACAACCAAGAAAATTCTCTGATTCTCAATAATTCGATGGAGTTAAATATCTGTATGAAATTGCTGTTGTGCTTCAATTGATTTAGCATTTTTTATACTGCTTTCATTGATTCTGACTTATCTACCTTAAGACAAGAAGGAGAGACTACAGTATATTCCGTCCATTTTACTATTAGACGGACGACAAAGTAGGTCAAAGCAACAATGATGTGCTTTCTGGACACGTATATAGTTTATTATGGTGCCCTTGTCCATATTGTGGATAAGAATGATGGTAAGGGGAAAATAAATGAAAAATAAAAACCTTTCTGGGAAATTAGACATCAGCATTATTACTCATCTCTAGCAAACATGTCTTACCAAATACACTTAATGGCCTTTTTTTTCTTTTCTTTTTTTTTCATTCTCCCGTAATCACAGAATGATGAGTGTATTTTAAAATGCAGTTGCTATGGCTTATAATGCATTTATACTCTTAATTAGACTGGAAAGAAAAGAAATATAAACATAAGCCAGACTGATGACATGACTGATTACGATGACAGCTTTCATCATAAAGTTTTTTTGTTCTAATTTCACCGCATACAACAATGATTCGATTTGTTTATTTTTATTATATGCAATCTATTATGTAAAAACATTTTTAATGGACTCCTCTTTTCAAAGTTGAAAGATACTGACACTGACCAATCAGCAGTACATGCTTAATCTAAATAGATTAGAGCTCTCGTTTGCCTCTGCTTCTGGGAAAATTCAGTGTCTAACTGGGCTGAGCAGGTGAATGGGTGTGTACTGAACAGCATGGCTAGAAAGAGAAAGAGAAGAAGAGTGTATGAGCAGATGGTAGGGCAGAGCCCCTAGGGAGGTTAGGAGCAATGTTATACCCTGGGATCGAGATATCTAATAATGCCCTGTTGAGCTTCCCACCTGTGGTTTACTTACTGACAATGTTATCTCATCTCCCTAACCTATTGTGCGGTTCATTGGCTGTAATGACAGTACGGGGACCCACACGGCGATGTGGTCTGTTCCCTCGAGAGCCAGGCCCTGGGAATGGCTCAGCAATCAGTGCTCTCGATCTCTCAATCACACCCTGTTCCAAACAATACAGAACATTATGGTCTGTTCTGAGGATTGAACAATATGTCACGATATGCCATTTACAGATAATCTAGAGATGAGAGAAATGATAGTCTTCTTTTGATTCAGATGACTCCTGAACACTTGTGAAAATTCTCATTTACTCCTTCACTGCTATTTCAGAAGTCAGATCCGATCGTAGATATACGACTGAGAGATGTTGCCTGCCTGTTGCTTTCCTTATCACTCCCACTCACAATGTATACTGTCCTAAATCCTTCTGCTCAACCCTACACACTTTAATCCTCACGTGGAATTCAGCTGATCCTTGCCTGATGTCTGGAATGTGCCACAACGCAGCTCGGGTCAGATGCTACGGTTCAGGTTAACGGTTCACACATACGCCTGCAAGGATAACTGCGAAAATCCAAACGGACGGATTAGAAAGTGTCACAAAAGGTTCTTACAACATGAAAATACCGTACGACATATTCATAGCATCTCTATCCTGCAGTGGCTTGAGTGAACTTGATCAAGCAGTAGGCAAAGAGTTTTCCTTAGTGAAACTCCTACAGAGGAATCTGAATACATCTCCAGATCTGGTTTGATTTGCTGATGCAGGATTCTCTTACACATTGTGTTCACGCTCTTTAATCCACAATCTCTGTTTGCCAAACAAAAGAGGACATTGTGTCAGAGGATCAAATAGTTGAAGCACACCCAGGCACTCCTGGAAATAGCTTAGGCCATGATCCCATTCCTGAGAACAAAGGGATAGAGAGAAAAAGGGGGAAAAGCGATAAAGAAACCTCTCACATGATCAACTACACGACTGAGAAGAATCATTAAGTCTTCATCAAATTCAAGCACTGTTTTGGCATTTTCATTCATTCATTCATTCATTCATTCATTTTCTACCGCTTATCCGAACTCCTCAGGTCACGGGGAGCCTGTGCCTATCTCAGGCGTCATCGGGCATCGAGGCAGGATACACCCTGGATGGAGTGCCAACCCATCACAGGGCACACACACACTCTCATTCACTCACACACTCACACACTACGGACAATTTTCCAGAGATGCCAATCAACCTACCATGCATGTCTTTGGACCGGGGGAGGAAACCGGAGTACCCGGAGGAAACCCCCGAGGCACGGGGAGAGCATGTAAACTCCACACACACAAGGTCACAAAGTGGAGGTGGGCATCGAACCCCCTAGCCTGGAGGTGTGAGGCAAAACATGCTAACCACTAAGCCACCGTGCCCCCCATTTTGGCAGTTTATTTATCAAAATATTTTATAATAGTCTTCTATACTCTTCATCAACTATTTACTAAAATAGAATAAATGTTTTGAAATTCTTTCTTCACGTATCCCAACTTAGGAGTTTGGGGTCAGAACACAGGGTTAAGGGGCTTGCTCAAGGGCCCAACAGTGACAGCTTGGCCCTTGACAGCTAGGGTTTGACCCCTGATCTGCCGAGCCCCAACCAAAGCCTTAAACACTTGAGTCACCACTGCACCTTCACCTATTCTATCATGTTCTGTACTATAGATTGTCATTAATTTAAATTCTGTCTAATTAAAAAAAATCTTTCTCTCCAGCTTTGTTAATCCACTTTCTCCCCAGAGCAAGAAAAGACGATTAATTATGTATGCTCATTATCTATTAAAAAAAAAAAAAAAACCCTGCTGTCTCTCATCAATATCAGTGACTTTGCTTTCTCAGCAACTTCCCTTAGGTGGTTCATCTGGCCTTTGTCTCCTTACAGTCTCTTTAGTGTCTTTAGAGCTGTTTGTGCTCACAAAAATGACAGGATAATTAAACTGGCACACAAGGTTAATTTATAACAAAAATAAACAGTTTAATAAGCGTTTATATTAGGAAATCAGATTGTCAGCTTTGATTTTGTATGAACTAAGCGCAGTATTAAGATTCTCTTAAAATAAACTGTTTTATTTAAAATCCTCTTAAATGAATTCCCACTGATCACACCAACAAAACAGAGCATTTATATCTGAAGCATGTTTTTGCCCGGCGGACAAATCCATTAAACATGCAACAGTGATTATATTACGAATGACTAAATTCTTGAAGGCAAAATCCCATAAACATTAAATAAAGTCTTCTGTCACTGCAACAACACTGCACTTTTGTCCAGTTACAGTTACTAACAACATGTAACACAACTGCACCTTTTATACTTCACTATTTTGTCCATTCTGAACATTTCTCATTGCTTAGTATTCTTTATTTTTTATTATTTCTTCATTTCTTTTTCAGTGAGTTATTTATATATACACTCCAAGGAAGAGGAGTATCCAGTATTGATTTTTAGTGCATGTTGTATATTGTAAATATATACTGTATATCTGGATATCACAAATGTTTTGCATGATTTTAACCTTTTATGCATTCAGTATATGATCTGATTGTTTAACTGTATAAATGTTTATCGTTAAATGTCTTGTCATGTCTCACTCCACAGTGGGGATTTATGACTCATAAGTAGACAATCAGGGATTTCAGAATTTGAATTTTCAAATATATTTACAAAATTTTCAAGTCAAAAAGTAAGTTAGTTTTTAGTCCACACAAATGTTTCTATCTTCTAGGTAAATGTTGATATCGAACCCATTTCTGCTCTCTGAGATGCCCCAGTGTTTATCTACAAGCATCTAAAATTTATCTTCATCCACTAAAATTGTGTGTAAGATTATCAACAAAGGGAAAAACACACGTCTCACACTGAAAGCCAACAGAGTCCTGACTCATTTTAGATCAGACTCACAGCCAGAAAAAAATTCATTTGTTTATACTGATTGAAAATGTCCCATAAGTCCATTTCCATTTCGCGGACATAATAGAACACCAGCATAGCGATAAAAAAGGGTTAAACATCTACCACCGGCAGATCATCACATCACTCCTCTCCACATATTGCTGCCATGAAAAAAAAACATGATAAACATGCTTATCAGTCAGAGAGATAAGATATGTTCCATTCTCTCTTAGTGTTATAACAAACACTCATTACTTTGAAGTTTAAAAAATGCCAGAGATCTCAGTCTCACAGAAGGATGAAGTAGCTCTTCTCGTATCTGTTGATAATGACATGGTCAGTATCTTTTTGGGAAAAATCTAAATCTAAAGCAAAAATAAATAAATAAATTCCAAACAAATAGGATTCACTCTTGATGAGTGTTTACAGAAAATCCAGGATCATTAACAAGGTTGTTGTCTATAGCTTTTTGTGGATGTTTTAATGCTACAAGCAAACAGTGAAAAAGGAAAGAAAGAAAGAAAAGAAAAACAAGACAAGGAAATCTGTAATGGTTCCTCAGCTGTAAAACTGGAGCTGTTTTGTGTTTTTTTTTTTTCTCAGACAGGAAGCTAGCCTGATCCCTGAGTCTCGCTGCCCTTATCAGAGCCTGGCCAGCAGGAGCCTGTGCCCAGTCCACCAGCAGGAATCTGGGGGAGGAATCAGATTCATGCTGTTCAAGCTTGTGAACCACAGCAGCCATGTGTTTATCAGCCTGTCACAGGAGCCATTAGTCAAGATTTACACCAGTTTATTTTCAGGGGAATGACCTGAGGACTTTCACGTGTGACCAGAACTGAGTCGAATAATTTGGGGCTGGTTTGAAATATTCTCTGGAGTCAAAATAACTAAATGCCCAATACTGAGTAGACCTGCTGGGAAACTTTACTCAAATGAGTAAATCGGGATATGTTTTCGACTAAGAATCTCCAATAACAGTCTGAACAAATCATTTACAGCTTTTTTTTTTTGCTTGATCTGGTTTCAAATCTCTTTGAAAGGATATTAAATGAACATAAATGATATTTTAATTCTAGGCTGGTATTAGCATGATTAGACACGGAAGCTGTTGGACACTTACGATGTAGTCAATGGGGAAAACAACAAAAACATCATCTAGATGTTCCAAAGCAGCACATCCGGTGTACTGCGGCTGTCCCTGTGTCCAGCAGCGCTGATCTGTTTGCTTTGTGGCTATCGAGTGGAAAAAGTGACTCATAGTGTGAATCGGCAAGTCACAACCCGCTGCCACTGTTGGCCCCGCGGCTCAGCTGAGCCCAGCATAAACATCAGTCTGTTCAGCAGCACTGCAAAAATTTCCCTTCTACGCACTCATGCACACTCTTCATGACGGAGCAATTAGTGTGTGCTGTAGACGCAGAACTCTTCGACTCTATACGGACCATCAGTTAAAGTGATAATAGCTGAAGTACTAGAAGAAGCGAAGATGGATCAATTATAGTTAGCTGTCTCATCATATTGAGCATGATGCGATAGCTAACTGGTTAAGAGCAACATTCGTGTATCATATAGGCACAGTACACAGACTGGGTTATTATTTCTACATAAACACAGAGCCGTGTCTAAAATGTTTCTTATTTAGCATTAGCTTAGCTTACTGCATTTTACATGCTTGGTTCCTGTCAGAAATCCTGAAATCATGTCAGGTTCAGTCATGTTAGTTATAGCACTGACGTGACTAGCATTGAAGATTATAAACATTTCTGAATATGTCCTAAGATTCATACAGGAATCCTGTCACTAACTCAGTAGAATAACATTATAAAAAAGTATAAATTATTCATCTTTGAGTGAATAGGATTAATGCTATTATTAAGTCCTGTTTTTGTCATAGAACAGCTCGACCATTGCTGTATGTATGTTCTAATCTTAAGGAAAGCTTCTATTCTTTCATTAGAAGAAATGAAATTGAGTTCATTGTACTGTAGGTCCAAATTTGGGTTACTATCTTACTATTCTTAGATAATATATAATATTCTAATATATACCATATTAGTCTACTATAAGACCAGATAAATGTAGAAAGATACGAAGTTCATGCTACAGCTGCTAAAGGGAAACTTCACAGATAACATTAATGCTTGTAAAAATCTATTAGTATAAAACGTTATCATCTATCCATTTTCTGTAGCACTTATCCTACATAGGGTCACAGTGAGCATGCAGTCTTTCCCATGGGACCTGGGGTACAAGGAAGGGGACACCATTTAAGCCATGCCTACAATTGCACAGACTCAATATGGACAAATTTGAGATGCCAATCTACAACACGTCTTTGGGCTTGGGGTGGAAACCAGAGGACCAGGAGGAAACCCACCTGAAACACATGGAGAACACCCATTCACAGGAGTAGAGACAGGAAACTCCAAACCCCAACTAAAGCAATGTTATTTGTTTGTTTTGTTTGTTTGTTTATTTATTTATTTTTACATATGATTGTGTTAAATTGTTGTTATAGATTTTTGGATAGTTTTTTGTTTGTGTATAATACATTTTATTTATTTATTTATTTATTTATTTATTTATTTATTTATTTATTCATTCATTCATTCATTCATTTATTTATTAGTTTGTTTGTTGACAACAATGTTTAATGTTTATAGATTTACACACTATATGGGCAAGATTTAGTTTTTATCTTAATCGGGTAATAAATAACAATTTATCATGAATTAATGGCAAAATTAGAAAACCTCCCAAAGGTAAATTTGGTAAGGTAAAATTGACCCGGAAATCAATTTTAGAGAAGTCTCAGCATTCTTGGTTTAAATGGACAATACAACTAACACACTGTCAAATGAAGAACATATCATTCTGATTATTTTCCACCTAGCCATTTTTTTCCTTGCAGAAAATGCTATCACACCTCCACAGCTCCAAAGTGGCCTCCTTTCTGGTGCTTTTGATTTGATTAATCAGTGCTTTTAAGCAAGTGAAGGGCTATTATTCATTTCCAGCCTTAAGAGGCAGATTTATATCTCCCAATGCACAGACCCAGTGGAAATAACCTCTGAAAACTTTCCCTGTATTACTGCAGACTGATAGAATCTGCAGACCTGAACGTTATGCAGGTCCTACCCTGATGAAATAGTTGATTGTTGGCATTATTGATTGTTGAAACAATGCTAATGTGTGCTGTGATAGATATCATGCTTGATTCCAGGCAGCCTGAACAGGAAGTGTGGAGGAGGTTGGTCAACATCACAAGACCCTCAAAATATCCACCCTCATCAGTAAGAGATACACTAACTTAGATTGCCATTTTTCACTCTTTGATTCAACAAAGACAAAAATACTATAAATTATTGATTTGTACTACTCTGGACTGTGTTTTGTTCAAACATGATTGTCCCCTGCAGAGAAATCACTGCTGAAGAGAGCCCTAGTTATTTCTATGTTATTTCACTTGAGATTCATCAATGTTCAGGCACTGCTTTTTTACTAAGTGGGATATTCGGGATAAGTAGCACAGCCTTTAATGTTAAGATCGTGTTATAATTGTCATACAGTGTATACAGCATGTTGCTTGGTTAGAGGACAATAGACAATACAATGATGTGCATGTGAACTTCAGACACCCAAGAAACAAACGAGTAAATACTCAGTTCTCGCCACCATTTAACATCTGGCAAAGAGCATTTTTAATGTATATATGCAGGTAAGGAGTAAAAAGTGTGTCAGGGGTTTCCTCTGAGAACTCAGGTTTCTTCTTGAGTCCCCTGGGATAGATAGGATGGTGGTACAGAAAGTGCTACAGAAAATGGATGCATGGATGGATGGATGAATGAATTTACAATTTTAGACATGGAGCAAAGGGTAGGTGGCACAGTGAGCAGGGTAGGCAGAGCAGGTAGAGTTTCGGACTCACAGTTCAACCTGAGCTGCCTGTATGCAGAACTGCATGTTCTTTCCTTATTCCTTATGGGTTTTTTCTTGGTTCTCTGTTTTGTTTTTTTTACCACCTCCCAGAACTGTGCTTGACTTTGGAGAGAACACTATCTCTCCTCCTAATCCTTATAGTTAAAGCTGTTAGACAAAATTAAACATAATATAATAGTAAAACCAGGGGCTGATAAAACAATGGCCTTGTTACCATAAGACTAAAATGATGCTTGGTAAATCCAGGTTACTTTTGTGGTAGTGATCTTGCAGTTCTGTTGATCTGTGTTGTTGCAGTGCTCAAGCACTAGAGAATTTGTCTTTGGGCAAATTTAGAAAGCTGGAAGATTCAGTTCTATAATGATTACAGCAGAAGCGTAAAATGGCTCCTCCAGGACACTTTTTCTAAGTTTGTGCCAAACAGGGCTTATTCAACAAATGGATATGATCAAGAGTTCCATGTCGTAGGCCAAGAAGCAGAAGCGATATGATAAATAACGCTCGTAATGCTGTCGAGAAAACATCGACTGTCGACTCCACAGACAACGGGGGGAATTATGATCAGACTAAGAGCTAGTGTACACAAACAGATGACAAAATCAAAAAACAAGGAAATGTTTCTAATCCGCTTAGAGCTTTTTTTTTCTTCTCAGTTGATAATTTGTACAGTAAACGTGCAGACGCATCTGTATCCCAGGTTTGGAGGGAAGAAATTACAAAAGGTAGAGTTGAATATGTCTACTGGGTTTTGCTGTAATCAAGAATCTTCCGGATTCACAGGTCAGAGGACAAGTATTTGGACAGGTTGATAACAAGCACGTCCAAAGAAGTTTCCTGTCAATGGCATGACCTTCTGCATGTCTCTCCATGGACAGGATGTGCGTGTGTTTTTTTTCTTTCTCCCATAGTGCATCACATCCTTGCTCTGCTATACAGATAGTTAATGGAGAAGCTTCTTCCTTAAGCACAGTGGCTTGACAATAATATAGATAAGACTCTTTTGTTTGTGTTGGCCTCAAACGAAAAACAGGAAGAAGAGGAATGAACATCGCTTATGGGTTTCTTTTCTAATACGCTAACTTATATGGAGGTTTATAAACTATTTCATCATGGTCACATCCAATTTGCTTTAAATCTATCCTAGGCACACAAAATCTCTGTATATTGCTTCATAAGCTCTGGAAAAGTAATAAGAGAAGGCATGCCAACAGTGTTTCACAGCAAGTATACAGCAAGACTTGTAATGTTGTATGTTCTTCATCCTGAACTATTAGAACCATGAATAAACTTTGAGTGAACATTAACATGCCAAGATCAGATATGTAATATTACTATCGCATCACTTTTTCCCCATGAAAACCTGCAAACGTTATTTTCCAAAGATTACGTACGAGGAGTGAGTTTACTCTCCTTCATAAAGTCAAAGTTCATAAAATGGCCATGGAGTGTCTCATATAACAGAACCATCGGCTGCAGCTGCCACTTGGTAACTAATACAAAAGGCCCTTCTGACCTCCAGCCTAACTCTATTGTCGAGCATGCCGTTTCAGGACTTACTGGCTCGGAGCACACAAAATTATGATCTGTGATTCGCTTGATTTTACTTCAACCAGTGGGACCACTATTTGAATTTACTACCTAACCTGCCGAACTCTTATATTTCAGTTAGCCAGAAGAAAACCTCAAACTCAGCCAGCCTGCAAACCCTTAGCCTTTTTTGGCTAAAATATAATCCTCCTTTCATAATACTGAAATGAGAGAGAGAGAGAGAGAGAGAGAGAGAGAGAGAGAGAGAGAGAGAGAGAGAGAGAGAGAAACTTTTTTCCCCCTTTATTTGTAGCCAAGGTCCAACTGTATTTTATAGTTTGACGGTAAAATACAAAGTGAATATTTTGAAGGCTCTTAACCTGATCTGTGCAGACTAAGCGGCCACTCAAAGCCAAACAGCCCTGCCTAAAAGACCTCCATCTACGATTTGTTATATAAACCAAACTTACATAAAAAAATCAACACTGTCATTTTCTAGTTGCAACAATCACATAAAGCTAAACATATAAAGTTGCAGCAAGCTCATATAGCTAGAGAAGATACCAAAAAAGCACATAACATATTTCTAAACAAGACTGTAAAAGCATCTATCAACAGTAGGGTGTCAGTATGATCCAATTCCACTTGATACTTTAGTCTCCTGAGAATGGACAAAAGGTGAAGGTTTAGACTTCCCCGGTGTCCTCCGTCACGTCACATCCCTCTGCAGGGAGCCATTTCAACAGCTGCAGTTCTCTCGATTTCTCCAAACGTTTCACGGCGCTCACTTTTGAGTTTTAAATCTTGAAAGCGATCCTGTTGAACTCTGGAGAAAAGGCTGGACATTTCATTCAGGGCACGAAGGCGTGACCTGACCCACGCTTTCACTCAACAGATAAAGTTCGAAACTTTTCTTCACTCGGTGTCCCCTTTGACCCAAGGTTGCCTGGGCAGAGGGGCTCAGCTAGCGCTATTCTATCAAACACTGACAGATGCGATACAAACGGTCAACAGTGAGTGTGTGCAAGCTGCCTTCTGACCCTTTACCAGTGATGAGACCTCTGGCAAAGCAGGAGAATCCAGACAAACGTGGAGACTAGCTGGGGTCATCCAGATAAATATACAGACACATATTTTGAGGCAGTGTTTTTTCCTATCTTCCCAATTTACCGCCTTTCCTGAAACAACTATGACCCCATCCTGCCATCTATTTACACTGAGGGAGGACTGCTATTCTTATTTGCTCCTCTCTCCATCCTCATTCCAAAGCCTTCAAAAACAAAGCCAGTACAGGAAAGAGGACAATTTAGCCCTTTCATAAGAGAACTAAAAGAATCCCACTGTATGGGCCTGTTCGCTATTCTCTTAGCCCTGTTGTGTTTATTGAATGTACACTCTCTCATCTTCCTCCTTATCTTGCTGTGAATCTCAAGCAAGTTTAAAGTAGCAACTGTTTTCGTACCCCGGATGACACTCGCCCTCTCGGCACATCAAAACACATTCTTCACAGCGCTGTGTATCTAGTTTTACATCAATCACGCACTATATGCCCCATCTATTCTCAATGTCCCAGTGAACACGAGTCAGTTTTAAAGAAGGGATGATTAATACGCTAATTACTCTCGACCCACTCATATACTTTTTCTCATAGAGTGCTGTTCCAAGATATCGCAATAAAACATTGTGAAGTTAGCCAGGCACACAAGACCATTCTCTAGATTTGTGTAATAATAAAAAAAAAGAGCCAAAAGTGCTTTTTACGATCATTTCTGGGTACTTTATCTTATAAATTTTTAAAGGATTTCAGCAACACCAATGGCAGGGTGGTCTTCATTTATACTTTTGAAATATAAATGCATGGTAGTAAATTATTACTGGTATTCCATGGACTGTATTTCCTGTGGAATAATAATTACCGACTCCTGCCTGCATGGTTGCTCTTTTGTGGTCTTTGGCCACTTCCTATATAGCTCTAAACGACTCTCATGTAGAAATCTCACATTCCACAGAAGCCATCTTCGGGTAAACAGGCCAGACAACAAGCTGTGTCTTTCATCCTTGTCTTGTGTCTGCAGATCCCCTTAGCTTTGAAGTGAGTGCAGATTCGTGGTGGAGTTTTCCCTGGCCAGAGCATTCCACAGCCTTTTTTGTCAACTGGTGCCAGTCGCTGTGCAGCATGTGCTCCTAGCCTTAAGTCAGGGAACTGTAGCAGGATCCATGGAGCCTCATCTCCTCCTGGATATCTCTTGTGATCTGCAGCAAGTCAGAATATATATTTATAACATGTAAGCATGCCAATGGGCTGTTAAATTGACAATGTTTGGGCAATGGTTTCTTGTACTAAAATTGAATGGTCAATGTTGTCTGCCGAGAAGAAAAAAATAAAAATAAATAGAATAAATGAAATAAATAAATAAAGACTTTGACCTCCTGAGGGCCGTCCTATACAAAGGGAAGAACTGAGGCTTTAAGAGCATTCAGGCTGTATATACTCCTTTCATTCATTCATTCATTCATTCATCCATTCATTCATTCATTCATTCATTCATTCATTCATTCATTCAGTGTTGCTGTCACAGGCCTAAGTTACCATGGAGATAGGGTTGCGTAGATTGTGTGTGTTCTTTTGTCTGAGCCCTGCTCTATTGTCCCTCCCTCTAGAGCTGCGGCACACTTTCCCCTGGGGGCTTCCCTATACAACATCTGTCCCTCTCAGCCACTTCTCCAACACACTCTGGGGCCTAGAACAGGCTCCTCTTCATTAAAAACCCAGGCGCACACACACCTGCTGAGAGGGTCAGAGGTCATCCTAGAAGTGCACACACGCCCTATAGCCGCTCGACTTGACGGCAGTCACCCAGGACCCAATCACAGCCCAAGGGTTTGCTTTTGTCCCTTCATTTAAATCAATATTCCCGCTCTTTTTTTTTTTTTTTTTTGCATGCTGATTCTTTCCATTTCTCAAGTGCTGCTCTTTTACCTTAAAATATCTTAAGCACTTGAAGTCATGCAAGAAATACTCACCGAGTGCACTCTGTAACTAACTGACATTAAGAACCTTCATATCCTGTACAAGGAGGCCAAGCATAAAGAGCTTAGAGAGGACAAAATCTGTTCTAGGGAAAGAAAAAAGTTATCTGAAACAAGTGCTGACTTCAGGGTTGAGAGGATTAATGCTTAAGTTTCTTTTATCTGAGATTGGTAGCAGAGAAAGCTAGATAGAGAGCAAGAAAAAGTGGAGGAAGAAAAAGAAGTTCTTGTGATCTGGGATAAGATGTTAAGGAAGGTGAAGTAAATGAGACCCAACACGGCACAGGGAAAGGACATAAATGAAATGCATTCAGATACTCTGAATTTCCCAAGAGGATGTAGATCTCTGATGCACATGGTGATGTCCATGAAGGAATTACATGGATCTTCGTGTGCCTAAGCATTCCTTTAGGAAGAGACACTATCAACCTCCCTCTGACTATGGCAGATGGCTTGCCTTGGGCTATTCAAGCCAAGCCAAGCCCCCATTGTTTATCTCTTACATGCACGCACACACATACACACGCACGCACACACACACAAACACACTCATCATTCACCCTCTCTCTGTTTTGCTCACACCAGGACACAGGCTATGGGTCTTATCTTTGTGGACAACATTATATCAAAGGCTTAATCATGTCAAGTGTCTGCAGTTTCAATGGTGCATGAACTAAAAGTGGTCAGTCTTAATGATAGCGATTAGCCACTGATGGCTTGCAGTCCTGGAGCATGCTTAGAAGAATTGTCTTGTGAATGCCAGTATCCATGCCCGGAAGGCTGAAGCCACAATGCTGAAGACACACTCTGGTGCCCGTCTGCCCCTAAAGTGGAGCCAAGAATTAATCACTGTGGTACTGGGATGGCATTGTGCAGTGGTTGTATCCATAGCATACTCCAGGCCTGATATCAATGCTGCAAATGGTTCAGCGTGGAAATTAACATAAAGCTGAAACTGACAGGAGGAGAGCAGTTCATTCAGAGGACCTGGTGATGGGCAGCCTTAACTTTCTTTAATACATCTGCTGTGTGCGTGTTTGGGCAGCCCTCAGACAGGTCTGTCTATAGCACGTCCTTTCTAAGGCCATGAATGGAGGCTCTCAGCACTCTGATAGATGGCCTTCATTTCAATAAAAATGGCTTTCCTGCAGAATAAGGAGAAAGGAGACCCACTACACTGTGTGGCACGCACCACACAAAGGCCCTCAACCTCCCCCTTTAGAGAAACTAAATCCCCCTCTTAACCAGCTTGAGATAGAGGCTAATCATATATATAGAGAGAAAGAGAAAGAGAGAGAGAGAAAAAAAAAAAGAAAAGAGCTTGCAGCGGAACTTAACTTTTTATAATACATGCCCATAAAGCAGAGCTGCTTTTCTGCATTAACACTTTGGTCTCGACATAACACTGTAAACAGCCACCGTAAAAACCTTCTAAGAAAAGGATCTCCACCCTGGCTGTTATAAACAGCTCGGTCATTTCCGAAAGCCAATGCAAAAGAGACAAGAGCGAAACTAAACAGCAGAATGTCTCTTAACACTAGTGTTTGATAAATGCAGTGCTAGATAACAAGGTTTGGCAGGTCTGTGCTAATTTAGTTTCACCAGGCCCTGAGCATACATACAAAGGATGATCTAAGGCAGCTGGGAAATGGATCGTGTGTTATTAAAAGTGTGGTGTAATCATTGCTGCAGGTCTAAGTTCATGGCTAATGTCTCAAAGTTACTCTGACAGATCAAAGCCCTAGCAAAACAAATGCTAAATAATATAAGAAAAAAATCCTTGAGTTTTCAGGGAAAGAGTTTTTTAGGCTCAAGGAAAACAAGATTAAAAGCATACTTTAGAAGACCTAAAGATTTATATTATACTAGTTTATATGTCCATACAGAATGAGTAAACAAGGAAAGAATCATTTTCTAAAATGGAATGTGAATTTTAGATATATTTTATAAGCAAACATAAATCTGAATTAAATGCACTGAAAAGTCAGTTGCTTGCTTATCTATGCCACAATGGAACACTTAGTCCATATCCTACTTGAAGTGCTATTATCTGGAGAAAAAAATCTAAATGTATTCATGCAGGTATAGCAAATATTGTCCAACAAACATCTGGGAAAAATACCTGACTTAGGGAACAGCACAATACTGAAATAAGGATTCAATCATAATATTATGTCAATTCCGAAACTGCGATTTCAGGATATTAAACAAGGATCTTAGAAAAAAGCAACACGACTGTCACCATAACAAAAGTAATATCATATATGAAACCTATTTTGCTTTAGTTTAATTGCTTTTCCACTGGAGGAATGCAAAGGCAGTGTGGCTCCATTTCTGTTTTATGATATAAACCAGATCTAATATCTCATATCCACAGCCAAATCCATTCAATCTCTACAGCTTATAATGGTTACCATATACCCATAGATGTAACACAGAGCAATAGAGAACTTCATAATAGTTTTAAAGCTCACAGTCTCCACAAGTAGGGCTACGATTGCATGAGTGAAGGGATTAAAGAAAGGCCTCTTTTGTAACACTGTCCAAAGCCTCTCATATCTTGAGCTGTGTACATGCGGCCCAGTGTCCAAACTTGGATCCCTTTCCTCTGCGTTTCAGTGCTGCTCATTAGTGACCGCCTTGCCATTGCTCCTGCATTGTCTTGCTGTCGGAGAGCCGTCCTAAATCTCAATAGACAGCTCTGAAGCAACACAATAGCCTTCATTGTTGGAGCCTGAAAGGCGAGCATGTGCTTTGCTAATGCCATACCCGCGACAGCCAACCTCCAGGACAACTTCTACATTCAGTCTTTGATTAAGGAGGCACATTTAGGCATGGATGACTTCCTCAGAGGTGCCTGGAGGTTGTGGGAAAGGGCCGAAGAGTGAGCATGGGCTTATGTAGTCCTTCTGCCACCCTCGGTGAATAGAAACTGGGGTTATTGATACATGGATCAGCCGGGCCTATCACCAGACTCGGCTGGAACATGTGACCTCTTTAGATGAACCACAGACGTTTTTTTTTTCTTTCAGATTTGAGGTTATTATCTAGATTGTACAATAAAACCATGTACATCACATGAGTGGTGCAGAGCTTTTAAAAGGAGAATCAAAAGAATGATTATAACAATTTTATTACTGTAGGACATGTTCTCCCCACAGTGTGATCATTTATCTCATGATGAGTGAAAACAAATCCAGCCATAAGAGTTATCTCTAAAAGCTTGAGACTAAACATTTAAAAAAGGAATAAACAAAGTTGAACCCACATAACACAAAAGAAGAATTCCCACGCCTCGATATCTCATGATCACACTTCTCCCAGTGTCACACCCCATTCTAGCATCTGGCTTATACAATAAAATAAACGAAATAAGTTAAAAATAAAAAAGGGCCTTGTGTTAAAACATTTTCCCTGCCCAAATGGTCAAAGTGACGACATCAGAATGAAAACATTTGTGGGTTCAGGGTAGACGGTGTGGTCAACAGCTATGTATATGACAGAACTCATTGACAGTACATTTTCCACTCAGATTCATTTCACTGGACTTGTTAAACTGGAGCTCAGCACCTCCCTGGTGCTGGTGTATGAGCTCGAGCACGTGGGACACTGTGTGTGGTCGGTCTTCAGACCAAGATCTGGTTAAAATCCTTGGCTCCGGTCAGATGAAAACTGCTGGCGTGTTTTCAGTGCTGACAAGTTGCTTGCATTTAGTTTCAAAGAATCCCCATACCATCCCAATTCTCCACCAGTGTTCACTGTAAATGCATAATGAGAGAATGAGCTCATGAAAATACATCATTCATCTACATGAAAGAAAATAAGACTGTAATAATAATAAAATAATAACAGTATGTCACCTAGCTGTGTCTGTACCAATAGCGGTAGATACCGTGAGGAAAAAAATAGTGCAATTTCCTTGCTGTTCTTTCTTTCACTAATGTGCTGAGCAGATAATCATTGTCTGATTTGTCAAACAACTAATCAAAGACCTCTTACCTTTGACATTGTCTCAACATGCTCACAGTTAAAAAGCCATTTTTAAGCTGTTGGATGCTTCACTGCCTCCGGTGACCATGAAAAACAGAGTGCGGTGTGTCCATGCCATTAGAGTTATATATGTGAGAAGTGAATAATGTCTGATGGTGTAAAAAACAACAACAACAACAAAAAAAAAACAGCTGGGGAGAGAGGTGTTGGTTTTCTATTCATCATTCACATCTGAAAGTGAATGGCACAAGGCACTTCTTTGTGGGTACAAAACAATGGCACAACATGCATCAGCAGGCAAAGCAATTCTCTAAACAAAATTAGATCTTAATTATCTTTAACTAATCAACCACTTCATTGATAATCACTAAGGATCTGTTCAGTTATTTACAGTTCACCTGATTTGCTTCATGTAACAGCCCTAGATACTCACTATGCTTTCTTTAAAAAGCTCCAAATGTGGAGAAAGGTAACCCACTTCTCAGTGACGCTCCCTCTGGGAAATCAGGATATCTGAAAGCTGAGGTAATGCAAGTTCCCACAGTCACTGGACAAGCGGAGCCTGCTCTTATACAAATTTGAGATGACCGGCCTTCAACAGGAAGCGTCAAATCTCGTTAGGGTGCAATATGTAAATTCTGCATTAATTATGACTCAACCCTCAGTTTGAAAATTTGCCTTTATTTATGCTCTTAACAATAAACAGAAATTTCTTGAGACAAAACTGGCCCTAGCTCACACTGTCTCTGAGACAGATTGGCAATGTTAATGTTAATGTTAAGTGGGTAAATCTAAACATGAGGGCTCCTGTTTAAGTATGGGAATAGGTCAGGCTTGAGTTCTTTAAAAACTGCTTTAGTTTTTTCTTCAAAAACTTTTTGGTGTCCTTAGTGAAGCCTGTCAGGTCCTATTGAACACATACAATGCCTGGACGGCTGCTGGGGTTCACCCACTCGAGTCCCAGTAGAGAGGATGAGCCTGCACATTTACTGCTTGGCCAGGAAATGAACCAAGATCCAAATTCATGCACCAAATAGAGCAGAAGATTCTACCAACTAGCCAGAACGAACGTGTGTTTATATTTGTAAGATCAGGCAAGACAGTGCCAAAGAGCAGAATGGATAAATCCATCCAAACAGGTGGTCGCCATTTCCACGTGTTGTGTCTTGCTTGGCTAGGCATATCCCTAATTTGCTGCTGAATTGTAAAAGCTGTCTAAAGCACTCTTTATTTATAAACTAATAAAGAATTTATTAACACATTTCATTTTCACCTTTCACAAAATCCAGAAGTCCATTATGAGGTAAGGTTAGGTAATACCAGAGCTAACAGACTTTCTGATTTATGATCACATAAAAAGGAAAAGTAGAAAACTATAAAGTATATTCATGGCAAGTCTGATGTTCATTTCTGGTCTCGAGTATACAAGAACACAACAACTGCATGGAAACCAGAACTGTGGCCTTTTTGCTTGAACAGAACAACATTATTAGAATAAATGTAGTCCTTTCATTTTGCTCAAGTGATGAAGACAGACAGGATTTGGGAAGCTGCTCTTTGTTTTGCTGGTTCTACTTGTCTTGTGGCCTTTGTGTTGTAAAGTCATTGAAGAAAAAAGGCACCATGTCTGCTTCATATTACAGGGATGCAGTGCTGCTGGTCTCACATGAAGCGTACATGTGCTGCTTTCTCCTTAACTTTCCACATGTTTTTGTTAGGTCTGGAAACAATTTTTGTTAATGCTCAGAGATGACAAACACAATGTTCTGAGATCATTTTACAATGTTCCAGAATATAAGGCATTTATGCTATCTTCAAGCTGTTTTTAGATATTAGGTTTTTAGATATATATCAAAATATTACTGTCCATACAATATGTTAAAAAGATAAATAAATAAGACACAAATTTACATAGTTCAGTTACACAACAAGCTCAGTTAACTCTCACTTTTCCAAAACTACTTATTTATGAACTACTTACTAGTTCTTAAATATTAGCATACTACCTTACTAGCTTACAAAGTAGCTTACATACTACCTTACTGGTTGAAATATTAGCTTACCTAGTTACATATATATAGCTTACTAGCTTAAATATTAACTTAACTTACTAGCTTACATATTAATTTGTATACTATCTTACTAGTTTACATACTAGCTGATATTTTAGCTTACATATTGTATGTATGTATATTTTAGCTTACATAAATTAAATATTAGCTTACTAGCTTATATATTAGCTTACTATCTTCCATATAATTTACTATCTTACAAACAATCTCATATACTAATTTATATACTAGTTTATTAGTTTACATTCTAGCTGACATATTAACTTATAAACTAGCTTACTAGCACACATAATAAAATATGGCTATTTAGTGTTTCTCAATGAAGGACTTCTGCTCCAAACTTATCTGATTCAACTTTTAGGCAGTAAAAGTAATACACCGAACTGTGCAGGGAAGAAATACCGTCTGTACAGGCTGTAAATTTGAAGGCATTTATTATAATAAGTGACAGACTTTCTCAATCATTTTTTGTGAACTTGGATCCAACTGAGCATCTGAGCCAAGAAATTAGATAGATTAATATCAAAATACCACTTTCAACAACATATCAACATGAAGGAATAAAATACAAGAACAAGACCATGGAGGGGAAAGGGGCAAAATAATGAAATCAAATGTACAAAAAAACCCCGAAATAAATACATCCATCCAACTTATGTAGTGCTTATGCTGGGAACCTGGAGTCTATCTCAGGGAACTTGGGGCACAAGGCTATATCACAAGGCTCAGTCACACTCAAACACAAGTTTTAGAGATGCTAATCAGCCTACAACACATACCTTACACTGGAAAGGGAAACCGGAGCATGGGGCTTCCACACTCTGATGCTGAGGTGGGAATCAAATCCCCAATGACAGAGGTGTGAGCTAATCCATGCTAACCATGATGGCAGTACAACCCCCTGTTATACAATCTACAATACATTTGTAACCCCCCTGTTACACAATCTACAAGTTATTTCTTTGGGAAATTAAAGGGATAAGTCTAGCATCACAGTCCAGGGCTTGCTGTGGACTGAAAACTGTCTCATGGGGTGGAAGAAGGTCATGGGAGCAAGAATCAGAGGTGGATCAGATGTCAGGCCGGTGTGTTAGTTAGATAAAAAAATAATAGAATGTAATCTGAATGATTGATGTATGACCTGTAACTTGAAATACAAGTTGTACAATCTTGTTATTTTTATGGACAACATTAGAAAACTCTGCGATTCAACGTACTAGAAATTTCTGCGGCTAGAGAACTCTTAGAGTCTCAGGGTTTTGATGGCAAAAGACTTCAGTTTGCACACACTCATCCTTGATTTGATCTATTTACATGGACAATTTTTTTATTACTATGATTAATATGGGGGGCATGGTGGCTTAGTGGTTAGCACGTTCGCCTCACAGCTCCAGGGTTGGGAACTCGATTCCCGCCTCCGCCTTGTGTGTGTGGAGTTTGCATGTTCTCCCCGTGCCTCGGGGTTTCCTCTGGGTACTCCGGTTTCCTCCCCCGGTCCAAAGACATGCATGGCAGGTTGATTGGCATCTCTGGAAAATTGTCCGTAGTGTGTGCGGGTGTGAGTGAATGAGAGTGTGTGTGTGCCCTGTGATGGGTTGGCACTCCGTCCAAGGTGTATCCTGCCTTGATGCCCGATGACGCCTGAGATAGGCGCAGGCTCCTCGTGACCCGAGTAGTTCGGATAAGCGGTAGAAAATGAATGAATGAATGAATGAATGAATGAATGATTAACATACACCTTTTGTTCTAATATATTCTATACCATGGAAGCTACATTGCTCTGGTGTATGGAGGATGGTGTATAAGGCAATATCACATTGTGCTGCATCATGGGCTGCTTTTGCTATTTTGGTTCGGTTAGTTCTTCATTCTCATGCTTTAATCTCACACTGTGAGAGTTTAAAGTGATTACTGTTTTATTGTGGATTTACAGGCTTGCTTAAAAGCGAATTAAAGGAGAACCAAACTCCAGGGTTAAGCCACTTACTGGGATATGGAAAAAATTAGTTGTGTTGATGGTGTGGATTAAATACAAAGGAAATCTATTAATTCGATTCCATTAAATTTTATTTGTAGAGCGCTTCCAACAGTGGACACTGCATCAAAGCAGCTTTACAGAAATATAAAAATATAGAAGAAAGCATTAAAGTATATTTATCCCTATTGAGCCATATTGAAGATAATCTGCCTGAGAGGAACCAGAACTAAAAAGAGAACCTCATCCTCATCTTGGTTATTCTGAAGAGTATTATTATAAATATTGTCCTAGGTAGATATCATAGGTATAGGTATTAGATATATGACATTTTACCTAGAGAACACAACAGAGTATTGTAATATATTAAATTAACTCTTGTATAAATGTATGATTTCACTTATAATGATAATATTTCAGCAGTGTAAAGAAATGTTAGCACTGTACAAAATAATAATGGCACACTGATGAGATGAGATGCTATTTTCCAGCAAATCTGTCAATCCAGACGCATTTCGGTTTGTAGATAAATTTTGCATAGTCCATTCCTGTCAGCCTGCATTTAATCAGGGTTGAACGTTGTACACCAATGTAGTGCCTGGAATCATGAATATCATTTATATAACATGAAATCATTTTCCTGTGTTACTTTTCATCTAAGATTAGCTCGAGCAGCTCTCTCGCTACATTACTGACTAACCGTACAAAAGCCAAAGTGTTGGTTTTTACCCATCAGACACTGTATTATAACATCACATTGCGAACACTAATTATGTGTAATCATGGCCTGTAATGATGTGTGTGTAGATCCTGAACATGTTGACTTTGGGTGGTAAAATATCTCCTCAAAACCAAGAAAACTTGTAAAATTCTCCATGGATGCTATTATTCTAATTACGTAAACGTTTAATGTGGGCCTTTAAAAAAATTTTTTTAAAAAAAGGTTCTCCGGTTCCCAGCAGTGGCTCCTGCACAAGCACTGGCTCCAGGATGGTAGGTTTTTAAAAAAAAGTAAAGTAGGATAATATATAGATGCCCTGAGAGAACTTAGAGAAATAAAATAAAAGGTTTTTTCATAAAGTGAAGCGTTTGGAATGAACAGCGTGATCAACAGATGCCCCTATCAGTGTGTGTGTTTCTTTCCCACGTCTCACACCTCTCCCTCAGTGTGTGAACTATGTGATTAGCATCATACACAATAAACACACACAGTGAATCACTCAGCGTTTTCCCAGCACACTCACTCTCTCCAGCTCAGCAGTATGGGAGAAATCCCTGTGAGATTCTCACGCACCACCGTTCCCTGTCATCCTACTCCATCATGGCCGCCCTGTCTCTTTCTGCCAACTGTATCAGTTCCCAGTACTTCCATTCTTCTCACTGGCAAACACTGGTAAGTTATGTCTCCTGAACACAAAAAGCCCTGCGTGAGAGAGACACACAGAGAAACCCATCGAACTGAGCAGACATGCAATCCTGAGCTCTGACCACATTTCTCTGGACCGTTGTATACAATCAACAAACGTTTTTATCGTCTTTTATTTATCGTCTTTCATTCTGTACATTCTGTATATGTAAGTAATTGGCCTAACATAACCTTTTTACTTTTGTCCTATTCAGGCACCTTATAATTTGTCACTTTTTTATTCTTCCTTCTTTTCTATTTTGATGCTTTGGCAACAATTTATGCTAAGAATCTCGCCAATAAAGTACTTGAACTTGAAATTGAATTGAGAGAGAGAGAGAGAGAGAGAGAGAGAGAGAGAGAGAGAGAGAGAGAGAGTGAGAGAGAGAATGATTAATTATAATTAATTTCTTTCATTACTGAAGTGCCTGGTGTCACCACTAACCCTTTTCCTACTATATTTAGATAAACGTGAGATACATTGGAGCATCCCGGCCTCCAGAATGTGCGTAATCAGATGCTTCCCATGGAGAAGAGGCCACCAACAAAAAGGAACTATGGGAAATAGCAGGCTGGGTAGAAATAGGCCAAAAAAAATAAAAAGACTCGGCCCAGTGGCTATCATGCAGATGTATCCCTTTAAATAGCAGAGCACTGAATTTATTAATGCAGATCAGATAGCCATGCTGAAATGCTCTAGTTCACTATGTGAGGCTCTGTTTTGCAAGTCAACTATGTTAAATGTAAAATAAGCATATGCACCATAACTGAATAGACACCAGTGAGACGCTTAATGTTCTCTAGAGTCGCATCATCAACATGTGGCTTTAATTAGACTAAAAATACATGTAGATTCAAGACATTAAGAGAGTCTACTAAAGTTTGCTCAAGGTAATTGGTTAGTTTAGATCTTTGAAGTTCGAGTGTGAAGTTCATAAAACTGGGCTGAGATTTTTCACACTCCATCCGGAGACGTTAACGCCTGTGTGATTGCCTCGTGATGCCTCTGTCACCCTCGTGAAATGACCGGCGTGTGCAGAATGTCACGTCGGATCCAAGCGCTAGCTTGTAGAGCTAATCCCTTTTCTTCACCACCCAAAGACTGGAGACAAACTCTGAAGTCACTGTGAGATACTGACACTAAATTCGGAAATTAATTTGCGGACAGCTGACCGTTCACATTACAAATACAAAGAAACAGCAATGTTAGCAACAAGCTTAGCAACAAGTATATTTTCCTCATGAACTGAAGATTCAGTGTTTTAGATTAAACAAGCCAATATGTCTGTATGTTGATTGATATAAAGGTAATACTTAATGATCAGCCATGTTGATTTGATGTCATTTCCTGTATTCATGGTTGAAAAGACCATCCAGTGTTTCCATTTATGAATTATTGCTAGAGCGAGATTGTTCTTTTTTTCCCACCAAATTCTGGGGAATTTTCTGGGAATCACGAACTTCAACATAAAGTAGCTCTTACATCATGTCTAAAATGGAGTTATAATGTACATACAGGTACTAGCTTTGGATCGATCATATTTGCTTTTTAAATCTATAAAACTGTCTACAGATTTTTGAAGGGGGAATATATACGCTCATCACAGTTAGCTGGTTAGCTTTTCCCTCACAAAAATGCTAAAATGAACATGTCTATTGATTTTTCCCACTTTGAAGCTATAGAGCACTGAGGTTGAAAACGACATTTCCACTTCCAAACTCATCATTTTAATAGGGTTGTAGAGAAAGACTATTTGATCCATTTGAATATGAATAGTGGCTTATCCTTTAATTACAACTACAACAGTGTGTCCACATAATGAACTCTCCTGTAGTCTCGATGATGAGATCTCTGCATTCCTGAAAAGTCATTTCCCTCTGTAAGGACCCTCCACCCATCCAGTGTTGCTTAAGCTTTAATTAGCAGTATCTCATTTTATTGGAACAAAGACGATTACTCTACAAATGCACTTGGGATGAATGAAGCATGTTACTATCGTACTGGTGTAAGTTCTGGCCGGATATTTACTTATTGTAATTATTGGATGGTTATTATTTGAGGGAGTAAATGTAATGAATGTCCATATACATTGTGTGTGTGTGTGTGTGTGTGTGTGTGTGTGTGTGTGTGTGTGTGTGTGTGTGTGTGTGTGTGTGTGTGTGTGTGTGTGTGAGAGAGAGAGAGAGAGAGAGAGAGAGAGAGAGAGAGAGTGAGAGAGAGAGAGAGAGTGAGAGAGAGAGAGCAACACTTTTGAGCCACAAAACTGCTCTCGTTTACTGTTGCCATGCAGCTGCTGTTTCTAGAGGCCTATTGAGATGCACTGAGCCATTTGAATGAGAATGTGGCTCTGATGAGAGCACTACAGTAGTGCTTTGGGTCTTAATGGGCTCCAGGCAGTACAGAAGCATGGCTCAGTTTCCAATAGCTCCCCCATTGTCCAACTCAGCAAGGTAGCTTCTAAGCACAAAAGGGACTGGTACAGGTTGAAGAAAGGCTTTCTGTCGGCTTTTGGGCCAATTCATCTGCATACAGCCACCTTCTTGTCCAAACCTCTCTACTCCCAGGCTTTAGAGACAAGGCCAAACAGCTACATTCCCATCAGTTACACCCTCTTTTTTATTTTTGGGTTTATTTCAACCTGAGAAGCAGTACAAAGGATCACCTGTGAACACAACACAAGGTTGATGAAATTGTGTGCTTTGTTTATGGTGTGACTCTACAACACTTTCTATAGCTATAATTGTATAATTCGTTACAAATTTATAAAAAATTAATTTTAATTAATGCCAATATATACACAATTCATTGATAACTTATTACCAGGTAACAATCACAGCAATTTAGTTGACATATTTTTCCAAAGACACCTCCAAGATGCCACTGATGGGCCCTTGAGCAAGAGTCTTAAACATCAACTGCTCAGCTGTATAAAAAATAAAAAATGAGATAAATGAAAGTCACTGTGTATAAGACCATCTTCCATATACAATAAAGGTAATTTAACTTACAAGGAGATTGAACACAACAGTGACATTACTTGCACATGAGACAAAGCGAAGAACTCTTATCAACTTTACTTATACTTTAGGCCATTGAAAAAAGAAAAGCAATGCTCTGTAATGATAAAGATTGTGAGCCACCTTTAAAGTCTGTATTCCAGGTCATGACTTCAGCATGACTTCACTTGTACTGCTGTATAAGTACTACACGCTAACCAATTGCACTACTAGAGCTTTGAGGGATAAGCAAAGGCATTAAAATACCATGTACTTACTTATAGCACATTAGTCAAGCTTTGGATTAGTGTTCATGTTGACAAGAGTTTATAAAGATGATTGCAAAGAATCATTAACAACTTACGAAGAGTTATGAGCACAGTTTAAACGATTAAATGATTTATTGGCGCCACAGAAAGTGTTACACAACATTGTCTACAAATTACATTTACATTTAGACTTTGCTTATCCATAGTGACTTACAGAAGAGCTTTAGAAGCTACAGAAATCTCTATCAGTTATGAATAGGTAGTGGAGGTTCTTCTATATCAACAAATATAACAAATATATTCATTGCATCTGTTTTGCCCTGCACTGCTATACATGTCATGTCTTATATGCTTTTGTAAAGTTTATACAGTTTGGGAAGAATTTCACTGTAAGTATTATGCTCTATATGTAACAAAAAATAAGAGAACGAACAATTGTTTCTAATTGTGTTTTTAAACACAGCCATTTCTAGCACTGGTAACATGTGTTGTCTTTACCGAATACCAGATATTCATCTGAACTGTTGTTCGACAACTTAAGTCTGGTGTAATCCGACCACCACATACTGGTCATCCGACACATTACCATATTGCACCATAATCCATTAGACATGCATAAAACAAAGCACGAGTCACAACTTCTGCAGCTGGCACCCTCACACACCATGGGCTTCAAACATCTGCAAATAAATGCTTATCAAGCCATCCACACTTCTCCAAAGCTAAAGCCATTTGGTATGCTGCTCTCTTCCACAAGCCATGACAGAATATTTTAAAGAGGCACAAGCCAGAACACATGGTTTGGTGGTTTAAAAAAAGGAGAAGAAGAAGGACATATTTTGATGTTCTACAGTATGGTCAAGTGGTCAAATGTGAGCTGCATGAGAAAGGTCTGCGGCTAATGCAACTGTCAGAAGCAAAGAAACAAATAGGCGTATTTATTCCACCAGCATGGCTGTACTAGCGCTGATAGGATTACAGGTCACAGCCGAAGTGAGAGCCAGGGGACCATGCGGCCTCTCAGATGCTGCTTCGTGTTCCTCTACTTGGGGCGCCACTTCAGAGGATTTTCCCCTCAGGCTTTATAACAGGGGAAAAGTGTTCTGATCCAACGACAAATAAATAAAGTTTGTTTTTGTTCATCTTGCTATAGTGTATTTTTCCATCAACTGGAATAAATTTGGGCCAGATGGGATGTAAATAGTCTCAGTGCAAACATACTATAGTATGCCAGAAAGTCATGCACTAGACATCTAGTCTGTGGGGAGACACTACTGTCTGGACTTGAATGTGAATTCTTTTCATGGTCATCCCACCAGATGGATAAATATCTTACAGATAGAGACAAAAAAAGAGCAATGGATGTTGAGGTCTCGGTGTTTACTTGTAGATGTTTAAAAAAGAGTAACTTGAATGAATGTCAGAGCTGAAAGGTTTATCAGGCTGTGGATTTGGCTAAAGATTATTCCCAAGAAACAACACATGAACATCTATGCTATGGTCAGTTCAAAAACAGACAATTGCCACCAGATAAGTTGACTCTCTATGTGAACTGGAGAACATAAAATAGATCGTGGAGTGATATTTCAAATCAAAAGCATGCACTGATAACCAGTATGCGGTGAGATAATGGGAAAACCGGGCAGACCTTGTCCTTTTACGCAGCTGGTGTGAGTTTAACTGGTATCTTCAAAAGCAGGGCACTAGCTGAATGGGTTGGAGGGAAGAGTGAACACAAATATGAAAACATAAATAAGACCAGATGAAAGAAGGACATGCTCAGTTCATACATACAGCATGCTTACCTCAGTCAACTCGCTTTAATTACAGTACCTCTGCTCTATATGCACTCTTTCTTTCCCTCTTTCTCTGTTTACAGATTATGAAAACGGTTTAATCAGGGACAGGACTGAGTTCCACTCTGTTTCTGAAAAGTTGAAAGGTAAGATAAGATAACGATAACCTAAGCATATCTCTGTGTATGTAGTATGCTAGCTGAGGCAACTTTGCATTTAAGTAAAAAATAAACAATAGACATGCTATATAGTGATCACTCAAGGCTGGCTACATTTCTATACATTAAGTAGTATGATGATGTAATAGTCTCCGGTCCAAAAAGGGCATGCAAGCTTCCTATACCAGTAAGGTGGTGGGAGCTAGGTTGTGGCATTGGGCATGTTTATTAGCTCTCTGTCTCTTTCTGTTTTCCTGTGGGTATTCTTGTGGGCAAGTGGGTGGCTCTTTCATCCCAAAGGAATTCAGCAGTAGCATAGTGAAAACGGAAGGATACGGGATGTGGCGGTGGTGGTTTGCGGGGAGGGGTTTGGGGGTCTGCTTTAAGGAGAAGAAAAGGAGAAGGAAAGAAAGGAACTTTTTTGGGGTAGTCGTGTCAGAGGAGGTGGCTGTTAGGGTGGGCTTGGGGTACTTGAATACAGAGTCTGAGAGGAACCTTCACATTGTGCAGTTTTAGCGCCACTTTTAACCACAACTTTTGTTCTTAGAGTCTAAAGAAATGGCCCTTTGCGAAGTGTCCATGCAGTGAGGGAGAGAAAGGGACCAATGATCCAAGAGGAACAGGGGGCAAGAGGACAACCCCTCTGCCTGGTTTCTCATACTTGTTTTAATGCCTTTTTTTGTGGGCTGCATGAACCAACGATAATAAGCTGCTGTTTGTTGGTAGCTGACACTAAAAGGTTACACCGCACCAGACCACTCACATGATGTGGTTAAATCAGACTTTTATATAATGAAAGTGAACTCATTTCAACTACAACATTACAACATAAAGAAACTACATTACAATATGAATTTTCTGTTACAATTGAGTAGTGAAAATCGATTAAAGTATCAAAAAAGATTCATATTATTTATAAATATTCTTTAACTGTTTTTTATTAATCATTTTGTCGTACGGTGGTGCAAGTTTTAGATTTTCTTTTTTAAATAACAAAACAACAACTTTTTTTCTTAGCAAATAAATCTTACCCTTTTGTTTGTGTGAAATGCTACAAAGCTCACAGTTAGGGTTCTACGTATTTATTAGACAACAATCATATGAATTCCTTCAGTTATTTGTACAAGTCATCAGAAGGTTATTTGGGTTGTAAAAAACTTGCAAAGCAACTTTTGTAAATGTGTCTGTTGAAAATGATCTAGAATTAATATTACCAATACTTTATTAATATACTTACTACTAAATATACTACCTACTACTAAATATAATACTAAGTAGACTACTAAATACACTAATTATTAATAAATATTGTTCTAAATATATCACTTTACTAAATATACTACTAAATATATTACTCTACTGGAATTACTTAATATACTTACTACTTGGAATTAGTACTATAACTGCTACTACTACTACTACTACTACTACTACTACTACTACTACTACTACAGTACTATCATAATACTACAATTACTACAGCTTAACACATTCACCACTACTACTACTACTGCAACTACTGCTATCACTGCTACCAAAATACTACTATTACCACTACTATTACTACCACCATCACCACTACCACTATTACCACTACTACTACTACTGTAATCATAAATGTAGATGGTGGCTACCAAACACTGGACTTTTTATACTAGTGAACTGGCAGTTGCAGATTTTGACAGGAAACAGACATTCCATCCTTGTGTCGGCTTGTGCCAACAGCAGCTGCTGCTGTGTGCAGTCTGCAGAACTCATGCTTGGGGTCAATCAGTATCCCACTAACCCCATGGCCTCTTTACTGAGGAAGCAGAGCTTCGAAGAACCATGCGGAGCACAGCAATGTTTTGTCCAAAGCAAACAACAAAGGCCGAAGCCAATGAAACGTGGCGTGACACAAATGCCACATTCCCTATAGCAAGCACTACAGATGCACGCAAGGGTGTAATGACCCCCATAAGAACAGCTGGAAGGAATTGGTCACGACAGTGAATGCCTGAATTTGAATGAGCTGTGGCTGAGGGATGGCGGGAGTTTGGAGCTTGTTTATTACAGAAATCAATAAAGTACAGTATATAAATGTGACAATGACAAAAACGCTGTGGCCTTCAGAATGTTTTGAACGATTTATGTTTCATATTGAATCCTTTTCTATGTGAGATAAAGATGGACATACATGAGTTTGCTCCTGATGATGATATACAATCAGATTTCAGAATAATCGAGGAAACCAGACCGAGTTAGAACTTTATATACAGATTATTTCATCAAGTTAAAAGTTAAATATATACGTCCATTACACAAACATAACTATTACTATATTTAAAACTATTATTAATGACTTAAAAGAAAGCAAGTTAAAAAATAATAATAAATGAAGAGAATTAAGACTAAGCTACAATCAAGATACTAGAAATGCCCTAGAAAAGCATATAAAAGAAAAAGCATCATGGTCTCTTTATACTTTCTATAGAGACAATTATGGTACAGCTTTGAAAAAAAAAGGACAGAAATGCTAAGAAAACAAACAACCACATGCGTTATTGAATCTCTCAGTGAGCTTTGAGCTTTATGGAGTTTTGTGGGAGTTACTAAATGCTTAATTTACAGGTACTTCGCAGGTGATTGTCACTGAGGAGGAAGAAAATCATTACTGAATTCTTTGTAATCTTTTACATCAGTTTGGTCTATAGAAGCATTAACACACAACTTACACGCAACACCTAGGCACTCTTTATAACCAACTAGAAAATAGGGTCTTTATCACAGAGATTAATTTCTAAAAAGATCTTATCTCACAGAGCACCTGTCTTCTTATCTTTCATTTTATTGAATATGACCTGGCCACGTTTTTGACTCTTTAAATAGACACGATGTTTCCTAGCAGACTGATATTGTGCAATAGACTGTATGTTTAATCTAACCGATAAAGTTTATTCGGTGTTGGTGACCCAACAAATAAAACATTGTTCAGCAGTAAACATACATACGGGTACAAAAGTCTGATACCAGACTGAGGATCTGAGAAATAAACAGAAGGTTTTTAAATTTTGAAATATTTAAATCAAAGAAAGAAAATGTTCACTGTATTGAAGATTCTGTACTAAAAACTGTTGTTTGTCACTATTTAAATATAAGTATATGAGTGATATTGACCTTTTTAACTGCCATGTACAAAAGATCAGATTTTCCTTCCGCCCTGCTCATCGCATTCCTCTTGTAATGCAAAGCAAAGCAGAGCTGGACCGCATGGAGAGCCTTGGCGTCATAACGGCGATCTCAGAGCCTACGGACAGAGACAACGGACTACGGACAAGGTTTTGCACAAACTTGTGTAGTCCGTGTTAGCCGAACTACACATTGTCATTAAAGGGCACAAACCAAATACTAAAAACCCAATATTTCACAAACATTCTACTTTTTACTAAGTAATTATTGTCAGTAATACAATTTATATTAAGTTAAAAAAATGAACAACTTTTAAGCAATTTAAGCATTTTCATGAGCACTCAGACTTTTGGAACTCTTTCTATATGTAAGAAGAATGTAGTGTAAATGCGGTGTCTCCTCAAAATGAAGTCAATTCAAAATCCCATTGGACTACACAATATAACAGTATAGGCCTGTGGTTCTGGAGGACCTGCAGACTTTCATGTCTGACATGATAATAGTGATAATCACTATTGCTACAAGAATTGAATTATTATCTATTTACCTACTAATGTGTCACATTAAATGTGTTCCTTGTTCATGTGATTTCATTTGTCGTTCAAGCTTTAATGAATTCTTTCAGATATCGGTACAGCAAGATTTAGGGTGCTCAGAATAATTGAGTCAGATGGTAATGTCTACACTTTTTTCCTGGTTTGTAAAATGGTCAAATCAAACCTAATGTGCAGGAAACATGGAAACATACCCTCTTTCTGGGTTTAGGAAAGAGATAAAAGATTAAAAAAAAGGATAGCATAAATGCCTGATGTATAGAAGTTTGGGGCCAAGTTCACAAAGGCAAATGTATGTTCAGCATTTAGTTATTATTTAGTTTCATGTATAAATGTTAAGACCTTAAAAGAGGTTCATAATATTGTCCCACTGTGTTCCCAATATGTGCTTTTTTTCAAAATCTGAGGCATGATTATTAAAATAAATAAAACAAACAAACAAATAAAATAAACAAATAAAATAAACAAATAAACATAATAAATAAATAAATAAATAAATAAATAAATAAATAGACAGACAGACAGACAGACAGACAGACAGACAGACAGACAGACAGATAGATAGATAGATAGATAGATAGATAGATAGATAGATAGATAGATAGATAGATAGATAGATAGATAGATAAATAAATAATATTCAAGTATACAAAATCTAACTAATAGACTGGATGTTTACAGACTGCAAGTGGTTTGGATTTTGGGCTGAAAATAAAAAGCTATAATTACTCTAATGAATTAATATTAAGATATATATTTAATTAATGCTCTTATTATTACACATATCTTGACTGCAGAAATACACTGATACTATAGTTTTATGCAATAAATGAAATGCGAATCCCTTCAGTAGGACGCATTTATTTTAGACTTTACTGGGGTTTATTTGCCCCCAGTTGCCTCCACTGTGTGGGCGGGTGTCATTACAGTTCTTCCACTGCCAAACACCGTGGTACTTCCCGCTCTGCATCCGTTTTAGACCCGCCCACATGGGCGTGGCTTGCGTCACGGGCAGCTTATAAAAGAGCCTCTCGGCCGCATCGGCGAGTTTTTCCGAGTGCTTCAACAGGGTGCTAGTTATCACCAGGATTTGTAACACCACAGAGTGTTATGCGGTGGTCATCGCAGAGGAGTGTAGCTTCGTTTTAAGAGTTATATCAACATGTTAAAAAGTTCCAACAGGAAAACCGTGCTCTCTGTGGCCGGAGCGGCCGTCACCTGCGTGGCGCTGCTGGTGGTGTGCGCTCAGCACAGCCGGAGCGCGCATGGTGACGCGCACGGTGACGCAGAGGTAGGGATGCGCTCCCTGCAAAGTGTGGGCGAGTTGGAGGTGAATGGAGAAGTGCAGAGCGAACAAGTAGCGCAGGACGGACAAAAGAAGGGATTTTCCGCCTATTTTTCCAAACTGACGCGGAGCAGAAGAGAGGTGGAGAAACCCTCCGGCGCGGACGCAGGAGCTCCGTCCAACGCACCCGCTGAAGAGCTGCGTCCTGACGACCTCTTCATCGCCGTGAAGACCACCAAAAAGTTCCACCAGCCCAGGCTTGATCTGCTTCTGGAAACTTGGATTTCAAGAAACGTGCAACAGGTTAAACATTTCTCCAATCTACTGCTAGACTATACGACTTCTAAGAAATTTGCTCTGTCTATGATGCCTTTAATTAGAGTCTATTTTCTTATTTAGTGACACAGTGATGATATGTGCGTCCTTCGTTTCTGGCAGGTTCACATGTATAATCCTTGCAATGTTCCATGATTCAGTATTTTATTCCCAGCCTGGAACAAATACATAGAACAGACCCCATTGCATTCCCTCCCCTCCTGGGGTTCCCTCTAACCCCCCTTCCTAATTGTGTGTAGTTGTCCCTACGAGGATGCATCACAGCTCTAGCCTCTGGGCTGTCCCCCTTCCCATGGCTAACAAAGCGTCTTTCTGAAGGGTAAAGAAAAGGTTTCCCAGGCCTTTGCTTCCCGCTCTCCATGGGAACCAAGGAGCCAAGACAGTGGCTGGATCACGCGAACATGAAAGGTGGAAAAAAAGAGCAGGGCTTCATTAAGACAAAAGCTCAGAAGGTATAGGAAAGTTTTAGGGATTCGAGGAGCCAAGTGACGCACAGTGTGAAAATGTTGTTTGAGAAACTAGTCTCTGTTGTAATGGGTCACAAAAGCTTTCCCAGCACATTTGGCAGGACCAAACCATGAACAGTCAAAGTGATTTTATCCACCACTGAGAATAGTCATGCATACTTCAGCAAAAGTCACTTTAATTCGCCTCACACGCTGTCGAACTATGCATCCTGCACCGCTTCCTTTGAGATTTGTTTCCAAGCTTGAGAACACCACTGCTTTGAACAGTCATTTGAATATGGTTGTCAGGGCCATATAAATACCTTTTCTTATTCTTTTACTCATTCAGTTTCAGTCTTTATCTCACTCAGAACAAAGAACGTTTCTAGGTTTCCAAGAGCATCAAAGTACTGGCAGATTAGGCACTGTGGGCTAGCAGGTTCTCTTTGTTGTGCGAGTAATGAGCTGAATAAGAGCACACAGGAGTTAAGATAAGAAGCCTAGCTCAGTTTTTCATGCTTTCGTATCCCAGAGCCTAGCTCACTTGTTCAGAGGAAGTTTCAAGGCTCAGGTCAGAGAGGGTTTCCAGGTTTCCAAAGTTTGTATTGGTTCCCACTGATTCTGTTCTGTTCAGTACAGTGAGTGATGCAAGTTAAGTTGGCAGCGAGGAGAGTTACCAGAAGGCTCCTAATGCGGACAGCTGCTAGAGAGCGCCGCGGTCATAAAAGACCAAAACAAGCCCAAAAACAAGTGGGAGTTCCTAGGGAATGGGTGCCAGGTGGCCCGGCCTCAGAGAACAATAGACTGAGGACTAATGAATCCTCACAATCCCAGTGTGTACATATGGGTGTCTGCATTAAGGTCATTTTAGTGTTGGACCACAGAACACCTTGGCATGTGAAATCCAAGTCATTGTCATTTGAACTGTTTAGGGATTATCCCAAGGTCTCTTCCTGTAACAGTGAATAGCCAATGCTAAACAAGTGTTTAGGGGGAACTGTATTGTTTAAAATGTAGCATGGGAAATACCGAGCATATGTCAGGGGAGGCTACCAGCTTGAAAAGCATGATGAACAGGGCCATGTGGGCCCGTGATTGTATCCTGAGTTATATCTGGCTTTAGTGTGTGCTGTCAGCCATCTTTGGTTCCGTTGCTTCACGCTTTGCGTACTCTTGTATGGGTGATGAGCAACTCGCGCTGCAGCATTGTTTACATGTAAATAATGCAGATAGATACAATCAAGTCTACCTGTAGATACTGTGCCTGTGAGCATCCCAGGCTGGCTGGGAACCAGAATATTTTACCAGATAAGATGTGATCAATCCTACCCCATTCTTCTCTGCTATCAGACATCAAATTATTCTTGCTATCAAACAAAGTTTTTCCTGTAGGTGGAACACAAAGCCTTATCTTTTATTTTTATCTTAGTTGGATAGATAATACATGGCAATAATGTGAGTATGTTCTTCAGAATAGTATTATTCCTTTCACTCTGATAAACTGCTGCTAGGATTGTTTCAGACCATAGCTCCTGGTTTCCGGCATTTCTCTAAATTTCCCCTCTGGAACAATGGAGCTCCCCTCAGTGAGTGAACTCTGCAATAATAAAAAGAGCATTTTGCCTGTAATGGACTATCCAGTGTCCAGTTTTACACACACACACACACACACACACACACACACACACACACACACACACACACACACACACACACACACTAAATTACACCTCCATTATTTAACACAAAAAGCTACGTTGGACACACACTACTGTGCATGTGTGTCATTCTTTCAGGTAGCTGCACAAATGTTCAATCATTTTGAATAAAGGGAAGAGGGTGGTAGTAAAATGTGCTTTACCCTGGCACAGACAGGAAAGCAGCCTATGCGGGTGGCTAATGGAGGGAGGAGCGCCGATTTGTTTCCTTCCCGGGGAGCTGGAGACAGCCAGCCAGGCTCCGTGCTCTGTTCAGCGCCAGCTCAGGAGATGGGGAGGGTCTTGCTGGGATCCCCAGATTTCAATTGGACTCCTCTCACTACTCCAGAAACCCCCCATTTGTGTTTTTTTTTTTGATTACCTGGAATAATATGTAAAATTATATTCCAACATTAGGATTCTGCATCTGTACAAGAAGAGGAGAAAAGAACTGGTCATGAATCATCACTTCTTTCATAATTGGATAGTTCAGTTAAAGAGAGAACCTGAGAACAAAGGGCTTGCTTAGGGGAAACCGCTTTTTAGTTAACCACTGCAGCTGTATGCAAATGCAGCCAAACATATTTCTAGTTTCCCCAGCGAAGGTTTTAGTCGTCTTGAAAACCACTCTGCATTGTTCGGCGAGAGCCGGTCAGAGAATGGGACGAAAGGGAGGTGTGGGTGTTGATGGAAGTGAATTAGGGCTAAATGGCCACACAGACATGCACAAAGACAGGGGCTCACACATACTAATAAGCTCTGAGGTTTTCTTTCTGTTTTCTGGCCTGTCTGTTAGTAGCCAGCGCTGGCAGCTGCTCGTGTGATTAGCCTGGCTTTTCAGACGAGTTGAGCGCAAACAGCAGTGGCCTCTGATCCTTCAGCAGCCAGGCCTCGCTGTACAAACAGAGGCAGTGGGCACTGGACTCCAGCATCTCACGCTGAACATCTGCTTAAAGTTTGCTCTGCAATCCAATCAAACACCATGACAGCACCCAAGGTTAAAAGAAAATAAAAGCCATGGAAGAAAGGCAAATGAGTGCGTGTGTGTTTGTGCTGTGCAGTGCAGGACGTTTGACAAAAAGCTACCCTCTGGCATGAGTTCAGGCTGTTTTTGACAAAACCGAGCACAAAGGCAGAGTAACAGTGGAGTCAATTAGTCCACAGTTAGTGTGTGTGTGTGTGTATATGTGCGTGTTTAGGAGGCCATGGCCTAGCAGGCCTGTTCTGACACGTGGCTGTGATAAAGCAGCAGGTGGCAGGTGTTGTTTCACCTGAGCTGCAGTGTAAACAGGTTAACGGTGGACGTGCTTTCATCTGGCTGTCTGAGGAGTGTGGCAGCGAGGCGCCTGTAGTGACGGCCTTCCTGCCACTGCCGAGCACCTGCTCTGTCTTATCCACCACAAAGAGCGTCTAATCTCAGACCCCCCAACACACACACACACACACACACACACACACACCATCCTTTCCTATGAAAGGGGCATGATCACGCCTCACTCTGGCTGCGTAATGGCGTCTATCTTGACCCGAGAATGAAACTTGGAGGATTAGTGCCACTCTTCTTTTCAGCTTGCACAAGATGTGGATTAATTTCACATGTGCAGCTTCACAGAGAATAATATGGCATTTAGACATGTAAAGTGGATGAAGGAGGGGTTCAGGATAGAGAATACATTTTGGGCTATGGTGGGTGTGTAAAATGGGGTGGGGGTTATGGAGGTGGGGGTGGGGGGCATAGGGGGTAGTCTGCTGTCCTCTTTGTTCTGTGTCTGGGATACTTTGGGGTTCTGGAGCAGTTGCCATGGAGAGCTTAAAAAGCAGCAACAAGGCCTCTTTTATGCAGTGGGGTAGAGCTTGGCTTGTTTAACCGACAAAGTTTTCCATGGTTTAAAACACAGACAATGACTCTCAATCAGCCTTTATGAAATAAATAGCACTGAGACGCATTTAGGCCAAGCCAGTTCCTGTAATGTGTTATCTTCCTTGCACTGATCTCGTGATGGACAACGAAAAAATAGAGCTGACTGCTTATGTTCTTTGTTTCCACAGACTTACATCTTCACAGATGGCGAGGATGAGGAGTTGAAAAAGAAAATGGGTGAGTACATGTCTTGATATGAATGTCATTACCCCAGCGAGAGTAGCACAGGCATTCCTGGGGGTTGAAATTTGGACTCAGTTGAAAGCAGCTATATAATCCCCATGAACATCTTGCTCTGAGCTTCAGGCCTGATCGCTCTTTGCCTCAAGTGATGCACATTAGTCAAGAGATAGGACTTTGCCCTACTGATTAACGGTTCAGAGGGGTATTATATGTGCACTGACCCAGATCTGCCCTTTCCTCCATGCAGGAAGCCACGTCATCAACACCAACTGTTCTGCCGCTCACAGCCGCCAGGCTCTGTCTTGCAAGATGGCCGTGGAATACGACAAGTTTATCGAGTCTGGCAAAAAGTAAGTATGGTGATGCTTTCAGTGTAAATTTCTTCAGGAATCCGAGTGCGTCTTTAATATAATCATCTTCTGTCTTCTTCAGGTGGTTCTGTCACGTGGATGATGACAACTATGTGAATGTCAGGACTCTTGTCAAGCTACTCTCTCAATACCCTCACACTCAGGACCTGTACGTCGGCAAACCCAGCCTGGACAGGCCCATTGAGGCTACAGAGAGGCTCGGGGACAACAAGATGGTAAGTATTCAAAGACTCATTTGATTAATTCAGTTTTTGACATGAAGCCAAAAAAATGCTCAACCTGGACCTTTCTTTTTAGCAACCTGTTAATTTCTGGTTTGCCACCGGAGGAGCTGGGTTCTGCGTCAGCCGTGGTCTGGCTCTGAAAATGAGCCCATGGGCAAGGTACGAGAAATACGATCCATTTTCCTCGTTCGTAGAATCATGTCTATAGATTTAAGCTTCCGGTTTTCCTAAGCTGACCTGTCACTCCCGTATCCTTTTGCAGCGGAGGTCATTTCATGAACACAGCCGAGAAGATCCGTCTCCCTGACGACTGCACCATCGGTTACATCATCGAGTCGGTTCTCGGGGTTCCGCTGACACGCAGCAACCTGTTTCACTCGCATCTAGAGAACCTGCAACAGGTTTCCCGATCTGAAGTCCAAAAACAGGTGTGTTTACAAGACTTAATTTGAAACGTTTTACTTTTGAACACAACCTGATGGTGGCACGGCTGTAATCTCGAATCTTCTTCTCTTCCACTCTTCTTCAGATTACACTTAGTTACGGTATGTTTGAGAACAAGAGAAACATCATCAACATGAAAGGAGTTTTCCCGGTTGAGGAGGACCCATCCAGGTAAGAGTCTTTTTTTTATTTTTGTTGCATAAATGAGTCGGAACAAATTCAAGTCAAATTTAAATTAATTGAGTTTCCAATGTGTCTCTTGCAGGTTTAAATCTGTGCACTGCCTGCTCTATCCGGATACTCCGTGGTGTCCTCCGCAGGTTGCCTATTAAGGCGACCAGCTCCTCTGTTGTATCCTCGTCCTAAATGTGCCTCAGTATCTGACAGGCACTAGGGACCACTGTGGTATTGGCCCATGTAGCTGCTTTGTTTGACATTGCAGTGCAACGTGGCCTCTCGTGTGTTTTTTTAATTTTGTTTTGCTTTTTGTTTTTTTACTGGGCTGCTGTGCGGCCTGCCTTTGGATACTTCCTTCCTGCCTGGTGCATTGATCTTCCTGTCTGTGTACCATGCAGTGGGGCCCAGGGCCCATCAGGAAAAAAAAGGCTTTACAGGCAATCAGCTGTGCTTATGTCCTTCATATTGCTTGTATCCATTGCAATTCTCATAGAATGTGTCTTTTTATAATATGTCCATGCCTTTCCTTCTGCCAGCTTTACCTGCTTAGTACATATAAAATCTCTCTCTCTCTCTCTCTCTCTCTCTCTCTCTCTCTCTCTCTCTCTCTCTCTCTCTCTCTCTCTAATGCAATTCAGGATTTTTACTTCAGGTCTGAAGTGACAAGCCTGTAAATGTTTATATATATATATATATATATATATATATATATATATATATATATATATATATATATATATATATATATATATATATATAGGTGCTTTATTAATTTGTAAAGGACTCCGGATGATATAATTAGATGAAGGGTAATTCCGTCGTTAGCTTCATTTTCAGTTATACTATTGTTATTACTTTTGTATAAAACGACAAGCTGATAATTTATTTTATAATTTGTGCTGGCAAAAGGCAATTTCCATATGCACCGTCAGATTGTTTCTATCTGTGATGCATTCGGATGAAGCACTTTTCTCCCCTACTGATCTGAAAATGATTGACGGGCCTCAAAGCTGCGTGACTTGCTTTGTTTGACTTACTAAATTCTAGATTTTATCTTCTTAACTCTGTTTCTTGCACCCAAACAATCTGGGCATTTTTTTAAATGAGAATTTGATATCTCGAATTTGTTCGCTTTACCCTGAGATAAATTTCATAGAAAGTTGCACAGCTTGGTTGAATTGAACTGCTCGTTGCTCTTGTAAAAGTGCTTCATGAAGATGTTTCGGAGTGAGTAGACCAGACATTTTTTGGCCAATTTTGATTTGATTGGATCCTAATGGGCACACGAGCCTCAGCACATTCGAGTGTTACAATTTCCTCAATTGGTCTGCTCCACATTCCTCACTTTGCCTGAGTCTCTTTAAGTGTCTCTCCTCCTAAAATCATAAAACTTTACATGAGCAACAGCAGTGTGCCCTTTACAGAGACTTTCTCTGTTTATTCTTCTTTCACCCATGTTGGGTAGAATGTATGTTATTTTAAAGCAGTATGTATTTACTGTGCCATGTTCAAATAATTGTACATATTCGGTAAGTTGGTGTGACGCTTTGGCCTGCGGATCAGACATGGTTCTGATGACTGCTTGCTTGTTTTTATTTTATTTTTTTGCTTAGGAATTGTGCTGTAATTTATCCTCCAGTATCTGGATCCTCGAATTGTTCAAATGCCTTTTCTCTCAGGGATTAACATCCTGACAGAGTTACTGTGGACGCCACTGTGGTAACTGTGCATTAGCTTTCAAAATAAAACGGCATACCCGCTACGAAACTCTACATCTGTCTGGGTTTTTTTTTTTTTTTTTTTTTATCTCACACTTAAACAGAGTCTTGCAGAAACAGGAAAGGAACCTGATTCTCTCTCTCTGGACTGACTAAAGAAAACACTGAAATGTAACTGGGTATAGACTAGCATCTGTAGAGTTGCTGGGGGGGGGGGGGGGGACACGCCATTCTGCATGAGACCACATTTTAAACACAGAGGGTTCAGACTTCCTCATGCTCTGTTTATTATTTTAAAACAGTGAGTTTGGAAGAGTTTTGTCGAGGTCTAGCAAAACAAAGGCATGTAAAACATTGAATTATTTCTAGATCTAAACATTTATGTATAAATAGCTTTTGGCCCAAACGTCTCTAAGTGCAAACAGCAAATATTAAATTCAACCAACAAGATGGTAAAGATCAACAAAAACTGCACCAAAAACACAATGGAGATCTTATAAGAGCTTCGTTTTTGACACAAAGCATACTCTCTCTTTCCATACCTGGTTTATGGAGATGTTTTTTAGGTCCTGTACCGATAGAAGAGTGAATTCCTCACTATTTGTTAAGCTTAAAATGTAAGAATTTTTTTTCAAGTGATCAATAGTAAGATAAGGAACAGATATACAGTACAGTGTGGTGTAAAAGATCTCTGGAAATTCAATATATACAAACATTTGTGCAAACATCTGCACAAAAATAAAAATAAATGTTGCAGAAATCGCTGGGTTTTGCAAGTAAAGAAAAGCAAACAAAAGTGTGAAAGTGAATTGTTGAGAAGAAGAAGAAGAACTGTGGCACATTGTCTAAGGTGTTAAGATTTTACCAGCTAATTTCCTTCTCAAACTGCACCAAGTCTACCTGAAACCGGAGGGGGAAAAATTGTCACACTAGATACGGGCTTTGCTTAGTTTGTTACTGTTTACTGCTCTTTATAGAATTTTTTATTAAGAAAAATATCTTTTATTATTTTAGCAGGTGCTTTAGCTAGACACCATTGTGCCATTTTTAGCCAGCATTGTGTGAGGGAGAACTTTAATTCTGAAAAGTGTCAAACCATATTACCAAAACATCTGCTGGTCCAAACTGTAGTTCAGTCATGAGGCTACACACATGCACACACACACACACACACACACACACACACTACACATTTCTGCAATGTGTAAGTCGTGATAACAGGTTCATCTGGTGGTGACCGTGCATCAGCCGAGTTGTCGTTAGTCTCCTCAGCCGCAACCACAGAAACAGACCAAAGTAGTGGTTATACTCTCTGCTTAGGAGGTTATCAGCTTGAAAGATCATTTTATCTCTAACATCTATGATAACCTGCTTTGAGAAGTTTTAGCTTTTTTTTTTTTTTTGGCTTGGTGTGTGAAACAGGTATATGTCAGTCTTCTTTAAATGAAACAGAGCATGCAAGTCTCCTGAGACCGAAATAGGAGGTAGAAGTGCAGTATGTACTGCTGAAACAGTTACCAGTTAAGAACAACAGGATGTCACACACACACACACACACACACACACACACACACACACACACACACACACACACACACTCACACAGGGTGGAGTGCTTACAGTGCCTCAGTACTGTGATGTTTGGTGTAATAATGGTTTGAAGTCATTATTATTGGTCAGTATTATGGCTACATACTGAGAACAGCGTTTAGAGAACACAGTTTGTTTTCCGTTCTCATCTCTGCTTCAAATTCTCATCTGTAATTAGGGCCTCGAGGTCTGTTATGACTGCTTCTGCTGCGAAGCGTCAAAGAGTTGGACCACACAATGACTCGACGCAGTCTGACTAAAATACGAGCATGGGCTGAGTCGCTAGCGGTTCATTTATTTTACAACACACAAATATCCGTCACTCGGCTAATGATGCTGATGCGGAGGAAACACCACAATGAATACAATGAAAATGGGAGCTGATCGCTCGTTCCTGTGCCTTGCCTGATGAAATCTGACTATAGTCTAAATGGCAAATTATTAACATTGAGGAGCATGGAGGAAAATAAATGGTAATGTTTCATATGTCTAGAAACTGGTGTGTTTATTGGAAAAATTAGCTCTGAGTCAGAGTACCCCAGACACCTTTTCAGTCTGTAAACTTTTTTTTTTTCTGGTTTGTTATACCTCATCATGACAAAAACACTATTTATAAAAAAGATAAAAAATGTCTTCTTCTGAATTACATAAAAATGCAGATTAATGTCCATCAGGGGTCCATTAACAGCAGCAGAGAAGGAGAATTAAAATAAAATGAATGAGATTTGGGTTGACTTCTCAGAAATGATATCATTTAAAGGGTGTGAAGTTTTTCAGATAACATCAGCTTCCTGCTTCTATTTTGGAAGCGTTTCTGCCTACATTTTAACCACATACATATTCACAACACATTTAACCTGCAAGTTTGTTGTACATTTGTCCAGCATGTTAAAAGCACCAGCATTATGGTCAGACATAGACGTGACTTAAATGATTCTTAGGACTCCTAATTATACAGATTAGCTCCATAGCTTCATGCTATGGTCTAATTAACAGCCGAGCACCATAGCGTCGTTCCAGAGTCATTTCCCCGAACATGTGTCACATAATCAGTCCTGCTTCATGTGCCTATCAGATTACTTTCAGTTTTCCCTAATGGTTCTGTTGTCTTTTTACATCTTGCTGAGAGATGGCTACTGGTCTGCTGAGAACCAAGTCCTCGTAATCAACTGATCATTTATAAACAGTTTTTTTACACTTTATTGTTCAAGAATCAAATCTTATATTTGTCTTTTTTTTTCTAAGCCATTGTTGCATTCATTCTTACCATGATGTATATTTTATATAGACATTGCATGTTATAAGCACACTTGCCTGTTTTTCTCCACTTGCTCGCTTTTCATGTTGTTTTTTACACAGAAACATTGATTGGTGTTTTTATGTATTAATAAGTAAATGGGTAAAAGTAATGTGGAAACAGCCTAAAAACAGAAAATAATTTTTTTTCTACCTCTCAAAATCATCCTTTAAGATGATTGGCTATTTTATATTTCTACTGTGTGTGTGTGTGTGTGTGTGTGTGTGTGTGTGTGTGTGTGTGTGTGTGTGTGTGTGTGTGTGTGTGTGTGTGTGTGTGTGTGTGTGTGTGTGTGTTCACGTATATATGGCTTTGGACTGACTTACCCATACATACTGTTCTGGGATAAGCTTTGAATCCTCCCTGGCCACAATAGAGCAAATACTAAAGATGCATCACTGAATCAAGTTCATTCATTCATTCATTCATTCATTCATTCATTCATTTTCTACCGCTTATCAGAACTTCTCGGTTCATGGGGAGCCTGTGTCTATCTCAGGCGTCATAGGGCATCAAGGCAGGATACACCCTGGACGAAGTGCCAACCCATCGCAGGGCACACACACACTCTCATTTACTCACACACTCACACACTACGGACAATTTTTCCAGAGATGCCAATCAACCTACCATGCATGTCTTTGCACCAGGGGATGAATCAAGTTCATGATAAATCAATTTAGCAAGATCATGTGAATCACATTCTTGATGAATCAATGAATCATGTTCTTGATTAATCAACAAACCAAGTTCATGATTAACCAGTGATTCAGTACATGATGAATCAACAAATCAAGTTCATGATCCATAAAGCTATCAAGTTCACGATGAATAAACTAATTAAGTTTATGATGAATCAACAAATTAAGTTCATGTTGAACCAATGAGTCAAGTTCATTATGAATGAACTACTTAAGTTCATTAGTAATCAAAAATCAAGTTCGTAATTGATCAATGAATTGAGTTCAGTGAGAATCAATGAATCAATTCATAATAAATTCGACAGATTCGTGTCCACCACTCTTTTTGAAAAATAGTATTTTTCTCTTAAAACAAGATACAGCTAAATAATTAAAGGCTTTATAATATCTGTCATTTGTCCGATGTACTTTCTTGTCTCGGTTTGTCCCAAAACAGCACAGTATGAAGGAGTGTGAGAATGAATTCTCGTAAAATTGTGGCTAAAGTTTCTCACTACTGGCTTGGCCAGACTTTTTGTTGTGCAGAGTCATGTGCTAGTGTGCAATTAAATTGTGTAAACAATTATGGAAAAACACAATACTGACATTTGTTTATTTGTAATGTAAAGTCACCACAAAATATACACCCACATTCATGAAAAGGAATAAATCAAAGATTTTAAAAGCATATAAGTAGAAATATATGAGTATAAAACCAATAGAAAAAAATACCTTCTTAAAAAAAGATTTTTCTCTTAATCTTAGTGAGTTTATTATAGTCATTGTGACATGCTTAACAAATTCCAGTCTTACTTTAGTTATCTTTTTCTTTTCTTCCGTCCTATTCATTTCTCTTCCTTTTCCTGTTTCCTCCACACGTCTCTCATTTATAGCAATGAGTGACACAGCTATTTCATACAATAAGCTTTGTCTGACAAAACAAAACAACACAAGAGATAAAAGGCAAACACTATTTATTCAGACATAGATATAGGTACACCATTTATTTGTGTCTGATCCTACATGGATTGCCGGTAAACATTTCATATTATGAGCTATTGTCTTACATAACAAAACAAAACAGATAAAGGATATTAAAGGCAAACACTATTTAAACCTATATAGGTTCACCATTAATGTGTTCAGTCCTACAGGGATTGTGGGTAACCATTTCTTATAAGAGACTATTCTCTGACAAAACTAAACAAAACTAAACTACACAAAGAACATGAGATAAAAAAAAGTATAATAGGCAAAAACTATTTGTATAGGTACACCATTTATACGTGTCCAATCCTACATGGATTAACGATAGTTATTTTACATAAGTTATAATAAGTTATTGTCTGACAATAAAAACAAAACAAAAAAGAAAAGTTATTAATGGCAAAAATTATTTGTACATAATTAGATATAGATACACAATTTAGAGCACAGGTTTCAATTAAATACACTGACTAGAAAACACAAACACACACACACACACAAACACACACACACACACACACACACACACACACACACACACACACACACACACACACACACACACACACACACACACACACAGAGCAAAAGTGTGTGAAATTCATGCATTTAATTAAGCATGCATTATTTTACTTTGATAGCATTTCATTTGACTTACAAATACATAAAGATTGACTGTAAACTTTGTGGGACCTGTGGGAAAGGTGTAATAAGTAAGGAACTGGCATCCCATTTAGTATGAACTCAGCATTCCCAGGATACCGTGACCCTGAAGAGGATAAAATGGTTAGTGAAGATGAAAAGAAAGGATTTATATAATAACTACTCTTCATTTCTTTTTGCTGGGAAACGCACAACAGTTTTGTGTACACTGAAATAAGATGAAGGTGTGAAAATGTTATTTTTGTAAATCTGGATTTGTTTACTCAGAAAGTTAATATATGTCTAGCATGAATTAAATTAAATTAAAAGGACCACATTCAACATTATAACCTTTTATTGCACAGTGAACGTTAGCCATTACATTGAAGCTTTGGAAATGCTGTTGATTGTTCGTTCTTGTGTTCAGAGCCTGGGGTTGTGTATTTTGAAGAGTACAACATGTCCCAGTCCCAGCGTTCTGGAGCAATCAAGGCTGGAGCTGCCACTTTGATATTTGTTGTAAATATGAATGCAAAAGATTGTGGAAAGGCTTTCAAGAGACAGTGTTGGTGCCTCATAGCTCCAGGGTCCAGGATTTAAACCCTGAGCTCTGGTTCCTTTCTGTGTAGACATTTCTCTTCATGTGTGTGTGTGTGTGTGTGTGTGTGTGTGTGTGTGTGTGTGTGTGTGTGTGTGTGTGTGTGTGTGTGTGTGTGTGTGTGTGTGTGTGTGTGTGTGTGAAAACATGCTGGAATGTAAAACCGATTGTAAATACCACCTTCTTTAAACCTTTTCTTGTTTTTCTTCTTTTAACAATGAAACACTAATGGTGGAAAAGTATTCGCACCCCTGTTAAAAATGGCAGTATTTTATGAGGTAAAAGATTTAACAGATCAGTCCAGACCTTTAATGTGATATACTGTAGCAACCATCTGTATTTAAGTAAAAAGCAATCTAGTTACATATGTGTTCACATCCTCAAATAATAATTTGTAATTAATAATAATAAAAATAATTAATATGTTTGAATCTACCGACATCAGGATTTGACAGTTCTGTTCCACTCTTCCTAACAACAAATGTTTCAGATCTCTCAGATTTGAGGATCTATGCTGAAACTTCTCCTTTCAAAAAAAGTTGATAATCATCAGCTTCCCTTGTTGAATCGGATTTGTCATTAGCATTGCTATAAAGGGTTTTGGAGCTTTTCTGGATTCCCTTTAATTTTATTAAAGCTCCATTTACAGCTAAAGAGAAGCAGATCCATAGCATGATGTTGCCACCACCATGCTTTGGACCGGGGGAGGAAACCGGAGTACCCGGAGGAAACCCCCAAGGCACGGGGTGAACATGCAAACTCCACACACACAAGGCGGAGGCGGGAATCGAACCCCCAACCCTGGAGGTGAGAGGCTAACGTGCTGACCACTAAGCCACCGTGCCCCCCCAGTCCAGAACACATTTTACCCTATTGTTTATGGTGACTTATGAGGGTTTGGGTAACCTCATTGGCTAGCCATGTGAAGAGTCTAAAAAATTTTTATGTCAAATGCAGGAAGTGACCAGTACGTCAATGTTGTTGTAGGTCTTGTGGCAATCTGGTAAGTTTCCAATTTGCTCTTGCACCAATTTTTGAATGCTGAATCTTTTTAAACTTCTTTTAACGTAAAGTCTGCCCAATTCTGTGTTAATGAGCTCACAGACATTCAGGATTAGCTCTTGTTTCTTCTTTTGAACATTCTTCAAAAATGATTTCTATGCTCAAGGAAGATTGATTTAGTGTTGTTAGTGTTTGTGGCTTGTCTGCATTTAATACACTGTTTCAAAATTTGTTATTATTCCTCCTTTTTATATCGCTAGTCAGGTCTTTCATACCGGACGGACGAACCTGCAGGTATTTAGGCCAAAGTGCACACAGACTGTGATACAGGTTTGTTTTGTGTCTGCATTTATGTGAGAATGTCTTAAATGAAAGCATCGGGATGCCGTTTCACTGAGATGCAAAACAGGATGCAAATAAGCAAATAATTACTCACTCAAAAAGCTGTCTTCCCAGGTGCGAAAGCCTGGCACGTAGACTAACAGTCATCATCTACTATCAGAAGAGTGACAGTAAGAGGATGATTATCTGTTGGCTCTCCATCTATCAAAACACTTTCAGTTAGGCTGAGGTATTTTTTTCTTTTAACGCCATGCAAATAGGCTCTCCAGAATATCTCTCCAGAACATTGAAAAAGTGTAAAGAATCAGTGAAAATAGAGTAAAAATGAGTGAAGTGGCTTTTGAAAAGGATCTGCATTAAATAGGAACTGGGACACAGCACAAAGAAGCTGATTTTGTTGCCGGTAACGGTCACTTCATTGAGAATCAGTGGTGTGAGGTAATACTGAGTTATGTCTTGGTAACCTTCTTTTAGCACTTAAAGAGGAGACAGAGTTGTAAATTGAAACACAGAGGCTACAAAACAAAGAGCCATGACAAGTGGGATAGCCCCGAGCGTAAGCAAGAGTGTGATGTCTTTGAAGGAAAGGGGCATAAGGTTAGAGGCTGGAAGAATTGTGCCTGCATTTGTACGCTTGTATGTGTGTAGGTGGAGAGTGTGCTTAGAAACGATGTAGCGGTGGCAGAGAAATTTCCGCACACGCTTCAGAAAAAAGTGGAGGAGGAGGACAAGGGGTGGGGGTAGCAGTCATTCAGAGCCGGCTGCTCGGGCTTTCTAATGGAAGGGCGCGTTCAAAGCAGCCGCTGGCGTGCGAAGAAGACGTAGGCAAACACAAGCACACCCCACACACAGCTGCCCCTCTCTCCATGGCTCCCAGCAACAACGTGCAATGTTGCCATGAGACTCCGACTCCACCCCAGAGGTCAGGACAACACAAAGAATCGCAGATGCTAATGGTGTTATGCGCATGGTGCAAAGCTGAAAGTTAAATCCCTGTTCTAGCATCGAAACAAGTGACATCTGTCAAGAAATGGACAGATTTCACTTTTAGAGCAGATGGTGGATGGATTTTTTTTTTGTGTCACATATGATCACGATTATAATGGTCCACCTGCGGTCAGTGTGTCTCATCACCATCTGTGCAGATGTCTCCTAGCAAGTGACTCTGAGCCAGTGTCTAGTCTTTAGTTTTTGAGTATGATGTTACTGATGGCTTGGGAGAGTTCAGGCTGCTGTTTAGACTTTAAATGAATCAGAATCAATGCCTCAGTAATAGAGACAAAGTGTCCATGGTGTATTTAGAACCAAATACCAATCAGGAACACATGGTGCTGTCATGAAATCACTAACAAAATGATGTAGGGTTTAAAATGACTGTCAGACATCTGCTGGTTTATTAAACCCTGATACAACGGTCTGGTTGGCTGCATCCACATAAAACCAAAATAATCTTGCTAGTTTCCACCCCCTACCTAATTCCGTCCTATCACATGATGTGTACCGACCAGGGAAGGTTGGGCAAGCATGCATTTCCTCTCTGACCTACAAGCCAAATATTGCATCTTTTGAAATTTCTTCTCATGCAGCATCACATACCAGTATAACACACTCTCAGGAAAGCGCAATCTGCCTTATTCTGCATTCATAAGCTCACAGACATCCATGATTGACTAATGTTGCTTTGGTTGACAAGGGAGAGAGAAATCATCCCTCCCACCCAGATAGCACTGCCAATTTTGCTTTCTTGGCTCGTGGCCACTGTGTTTGTGAAGTTGTTGGGATTCACACTGATGACCTCATGATCTCATGACCACGAAAATCTCATCTGAATATTTTTATACTGTACCACTGAGGAACTGAGTGTCCTACACTACACTATCACTACACTCTGCTCTCTTACACAATCCATAAGGGGTTTACTGTAGAACCATAGAACAGTATTACTGGTCAGAGAGAGAGAGTTTCACTGAAGAACTTTCAGAATGAGAAATCAGAAACAGATACTGAAGCAGGGTATGAATAATAAGTAAAAGTACCACACTATACTGTATTACGTAATACAAGTGAACTTTTTTTTTGTCGTTTTTGTAAGGGCCAAAAATACACTTGAGACTGAACAGAAGGAGAAAAGAAAAATAAATGGAATAAATTAGATATACTATGCGTAATCATCACGTAGATAAGGTCCAATTTCACATTCCTGTGTTCTGACATCATACTATACAGTGAGTGTGTAAAAGCCTAAAGCGGCAGTTCAGAGTGACAAGTAAAGATTAATGCTCGGTCTGGAGGACCGTTTTGTACTCCCGTTCAGCTTGTGCTTGAGGCTGATCATTGTTTTCCTTATATTCAGCCACCTTCCCGTCCCCGTCTCCATCCCCTCATGTACACCCCCTCACACACACGTAGAAAACACAAAGCACAATCCTCGGGGAAGCAGCAGCTGCTGAACGGGTTACAGGAGGTTCAGAAATGTTCGCTCTGTCCTGTTTGTGACACTGACCTCCTGACAGCAGTCACCCTGCCGGGGTCACCAGCACAACACGGCCTTTCTGACTCCCACTCTGTGTGCAAGTATGTATGTGCAGCACATTCTTGTGTTTGTAGCAGTGAGGTCCACTATACAATAACAGAATAACACAAAAATAGGCTGCGTGTTGTTCAGTCTTGATAATCAGATTATTTGTTATTCGTTGAGATGTTTTTTTGTGGGTCAGAAATTTCCTTTTAGAAAGATGTCAAAACAGTTAAGATGTAACCCCAGACTCAACCGGTCTAAGGCCTCTCTGGAATATTTTGAATTATGTCATTACTTCCCACACACTAGTAGTTATCCACAGCGTCAACGGAAGCCTGAGCTACACTAACCACAGCCATACACAAACACATGGGACAGGGGATTTCAAACTTTGAAAATAATCCTTACCACACTGTTATTAGCTGTTTGTATTAGAATGCAACATGGTGTGTCATAGATAAATATTGACACCTAGTGGTTTGGAGTATCGTTATATCAAACTCTTGTAAGCAGTGCTTTCTGCAGTGCTTTATGTCTCTTCCTTAGACATGTCTATGCTAGGAATATAGTCAAGGCTGCTATGCCACAACAACTGATAATTAATTATATGACTGTTTTGTATAATAACACAGTGAATTTTTTCCTGTCTCATGAATAAACACATTAGCTATATGCAAAAAAAAAAAGTGCATTCCTAATTATGATTAATAACAAAAGAGGAGTTCTGTTAATTCCTCCTGCATGAAACACCAACAACAGAAGGCTTCATTTCTGCAACTTCAGCTACATAATAGCGAGCAAACAAACAATTAGGGCTAAAGTGACTTCTTGAATTTCCTGGATTAATAAAGTATCTGTCTGTCTGTCTGTCTGTCTGTCTGTCTGTTTGTCTGTCTGTCTGTCTATGTAAATTGTGAAATCAGTCAACCCTGCTATAATTTATTACTGATCAATAGCCTGACCACAAAATGATTAGTTTTGAGCAATGCATGACAAGGTAAGGTAAGATCAAACATTTTATTGATCGCAAAGGGAAATTAAAGTGCTCTAGTAGCATACATAAAAGACAAGGCACAAATATACATAGGAAAAAAAGTAAGGGTAAGAAATATTGTGACCAGCTATAACATCCTAATATTGTGTACGCTACCAAAATAGCTGTGACTTCTTGAGGTTTAACCTCTGAAGGTGTTCTGTGGTATCTGGCACCAAGACGTTAGCAGCAGATCCATTAAGTCCTGTAAACTGTGAGGTGTGGCTTCCGGGTGGGAGTACATCCCACAGATGCTTGATCAGATTAAGAAAAAGAAAAGTTGGAGGCCAAACTCTTTGTCATGTCTCTTTCTTCAAAAAATTCCTGATTTTTTTTCAGTGTGCCCTGTTGCATTATCCTGCTGAAAGAGGACACTGTCGTTGGGGAATACATTACCATGAAGAAGTGTACTTGGTCTTCAGCCATGTTTAGGTAGGTGGTGCATGTCAAAATAACATTCATATGAAATTCAGAAGCCATAGTTTTTAAACAGAACATTCACACCAGCGCTTCACACTTCCTCTGCGGCTTGCCTAAGAATGTGAAAGTAAAGCCAGCTAGCTGGGCCAGTCAGCCAACCAGACAAACAGACAGATAGACAGACAGACAGACAGACAGACATAGATAGATTAAAGAGTATTAAAAAAGTTATTTATTCCATAATGCTGTACTTTGTTTGGCCCGAATGTCCAAAAATGATAAACAGAAAAGATCTAACTATTCTGTTCAAACCAACAAACATTAAATGTATGGTTCTGAGTCTGCTTGAATTTCTCCTTCATATGCATTATTTTAGAGACTTGATATTGCTTGAAAATCCATTTTACTAACAAGATTGCTAACAGCAAATAATCCAGTATAAAGCCCTGTTAGCACATTTATTCTAGCCATCCTGGATATTGCTAACATCCTATGCTGGGCCTCTTGAACAACATGCTCGGTCTTAACCAACGCCACCTGGACACCTTATGTCTAAGTACTAAACAGTATATAAAATATATAAAGAACAAATTATTGTACAGTTATTGTGCTGTGATTTATTTTACTCTTTTTACTTATTTTTATTTTATTTATTGTGAAAAACAGAAAGAGAAGTAGGGGTCACTGTGGATTTGTCCAATCATCTATAATGGACCATGAAAGGAAGATATTTCCCTTCTAAATTCATGGCAAAATTGACTTTTCCCTGTTTCCTTTTATTCATTTATTAGTCTTGACAGACATGCCAGTCTCCAGCAGGCCCAGAATTGAGATAAACGTAACATGGATCTGCTCAATATATCACAAGCTTCCTTCTGCTAGAGTAGCTTTTATAGCAAATAAGCACTTTATATGTCAAACCTATACTACACAAATCTTCCTCAGGTTCCATGATGTCAGAATATAAATAGCTATGAAATAATGACATCCTGGGGGTCGCAGTACTTCCTCCACTAGTTTCCTATCACAGATGATTTATCTGCCTGCTATATAATGCAAAGAACATTTACTCAGGCCTGTTACCTGAACACATACATTTGGGAAGTATGTTTAACCCTTATTATTATTATTATTATTATTATTATTATTATTGTTGTTGTTGTTATTGTTGTTGTTTTTGATATTGTTGTTGTTGTTCTTCTTCTTTTTATTAGTTTTAGTAGTAGTAGTAGTAGTAGTAGTAGTAGTAGTAGTAGTAGTAGTAAATAATAGTAAATAATAGTAAATAGTAAAAAAAAAATGCAACCATGTCATCTCTTGTCATGTGTTTTACTCCAGTATGGAGATTGTATACTGTAACCTGTACATGTGTAGTGAGCCTTGCTGCTCACCCACGCAGTATTAAGACCAGCACTGGACAGTGATGACCAGAAAAACTAACAGCTGGCTTATAAGTATAAATACTGGTCTGTGCTGACATCCTTCATTCGGAAGGGACTAAAAAATCTCAGCTGGATTTGTGGGTTTATTAGTTGATTTAAAGTGGGAAATGTCCAACTGGGCAGATTTGGAGAGAGTCAATGTAGTCTTGACCACTGTTTAACTTTGCTAGTGCAGCGTGCATTTTGCACAACACACTTCCATGATTTATAAGACTATTTCTCTATAAAGATGCACAAAAAAACTTAATGAACATTAAAATAACTGCATTAATTAAACACGTGATAAACCATTAACAAAGTGATGCATCTTCGTTTATTCAGTTTAGTTTACATTGATCAATACTGCCCTCTAGCGGTTCATTTCTCGTTTAAATGCTCTGCAGTCGGCCATTTTGTAAGTCCAAGCCATAGAAGAGCAGATTTCCCAAGAAGCATGAAGACAAAGCAAGCATGGCTTCAACTCTAATCATTTTCAGATTTTTTTTATTTACTTTATTTTTTTATTTACTTAACCATTATTATAATTATTGTATGTGTGAACAGAATAAAACCATCTAGAACATATTTTTTAATTTCCTGTGGTAAAACCCCACACAGTCCAAGCAAAATCCAGTCTCAAAATACAAATAATAAAAACTAACAAACCTGTGAATAGATTTAGATGGAGACAGGAATTAGTTTGATCTAATGTTCTTCCTTAAAGGTTCAGTGATGTTTTAAGTTCTTGTGATTGGTGATATCAGAGAAGGTGTTTGGCCTCATTCTGTTGTTTATCAGACTATCATCCTTTTAGCAATAAGTATGAAGGCAAAATCGTCCTGAAGAAGGATTTTATTTTGTTTTTAATCACGAAAGTGCACATGTACCATTGGACTAAATGACTGCATTACAGCTCCATCTGACTTAATTAAGTTTGCAGAAGACCTTGTGGTTTATTGGCTTCCTCCAAATGCAAATCCATCCAAATGTGGGAAAAATAGTCAAGGTTGTGTTATCAACATCAACGACTCTACTACTTTTTCCATTGTTCAGGGCTCCAGATTTTGTTTCTACCATTAAACACCTTTGCTCAGTATTTTCTGACACAAAAGCTTTCTAAATAGTGGAATTTCAGTAAACGCTCATGACGTACGGTTCAGACAGAGTCACTAAGCTGCTCATTCATTTACTGCTGAGGTCTGTTGAATTGGGGATTGGGGATTTTGGCGACTATTTTGTAAAACCAGTCTATCCTGGTCATCCCTTTGACTTGAAACCAGTGTTTATCTTTGCTGATGCAGCTTGTAGGTTTTCTATTACACTACCATTATTTACAACATTTTTCCCTTTGACACAATAATTTAAATCATCTGGGATTTTTTGTGAATTGTGTTCGTTGCCTCAGGAATGCCTTCATTTGGAACCTTACATATTTAAACTCATGTCAAACCTGATACATGCTATTATTTACAAATCAGCCAAATGTTTAATGTGGTAATGAGGTAACATTGTTAATCATGTTTAATTTAGTATTTGTTGTCTAGATGCTGATAATTCATTCTTCTATAGATCAAGTCATCCTACACGGTGTCCAAATAGTCAGAAATGATACAAGTAAATTGTTATTAATTTGTGTTCTGGGAAACATGCCTTTTAAAAAAGCGATTTTCATTGATCATCCTGCTCAAAAGTTTACACTTCTGTGGCTTCTAATGCCTAATGCTTATTTACCTTTGTGAAGATCATTGAAGGGTTGAAGGTTTTGTAATAGTACGAGTACTACGAGTCTCTCAGATGTATTCAGTGTGAAAAGATTGATCTCAAAATCATGTATGTTGGAAAGGGGTCAAATATGAAGAAGATGCAGGAAAAGCAAAGAATGTGCAGGAGAAGGAGGACCTTTCAGACGAACTGTGGGCAGTTAAAATCTCAGGACAAAACAAGGACAGATGAATTCTCAAAAAACAAAAAACATGGTTGCAGAATCTAAACTAATCTTAGAATTGTGTGTCTATCTATCTATCTATCTATCTATCTATCTATCTATCTATCTATCTATCTATCTATCTATCTATCTATCTATCTAACAAAGTCAATAAAGTTTTTCACTTTCATTCAGATATTATTTACTGAACATGTTCTCAATGGTTCCTGAATTAGCAAGACACCCACATCAAGTAAAGCTGAGCAGATACATCTTCCTAAAGTGAACACCACTATTCTAACAACAGTACAAATTGTCTAAAAATAGTTACACAATTGTGTTATGTGACATAGAGGATGCTGTAAAGACAAATATTTGACTCAATAAAAGTTGCTGTCAGTTCATTTTATTTTAATCTGAAAACACGAGTTCAAGCTGAATAAAACCACAGGTTTAACGTTTAATGTACAATATTTTAGTAAATGGCAAAAATTAAAAGGGGGAAAAAACAAATTAATTTTTTTAATGAAATACAAAACTCAGTTATTCACATAAGACAAAAAAAGCTTACTAATCATTTAAAAAAATAATATGATACAATAACTAAATTTTTTTTTTTTTAAATAAAATGAAGGTGTGTGATGTTTTGCACTATGGTATTGCAAATTTGTCTAGCGGTTTTCTTCATTCTGCATTGTAATTATATATATAATGTATATATATATATATATACACACACACACACACACACACACACGATTCTAGCATATTATGAAATTAACAGAGTATGATGTAAAAAGAATAAAATATATTGCATCACTAACAAATGGTCGTTCACATAGAAAAAAAAAAAGAGACAATTTTTAAAACGTCAGGCTCATGTTCACAGGTGACTCGCTCGGTCGCTCAGGGCTAGGCTGAGCTGTCAATGTACAAAAAAAGGCCCATTTAAACATGTGGAACATTTAAAAGGTAATGGGAAAGATTAGAAGTCATGATTTGGTTGTTGGCACAGTCGAGGAACCACGCCTCGTTATTGATTGCAGTAAGAGCGTAATTCAAGGAACCCAAAAAAGAAGCATCAGTAGCACACAAGAACACTTCACACTCCACATCGAAAGGGTCACCATGCCTCAGAGAAGTGAATGAACAAATGCTTAGAGTCCAGAAATCTAGAGATGTTCAGCTACGAGCTAAAAGACACAAATAACCCAGGTTCCTTTTCCCCCTTCCCAAAAGTCTTTCACAATCCCTTTTGCTGTTTTTTTTTCTCTTCTTTTTTTTTAATTAGTCCAGCAGAAGCTGTAATGGTGTAATGCATGTTCAGGTCTTTACACAGCATGCATGCCTCTGTCCCACGAAAGACTGTACACGGAACAGGAGGGTCCGTGGAACATTTTGGGAAATGTTGAAGTGGAGTTTGTTTGACCCGCACCATTGTGCATGACACTGCATAGCAGGGTGCGGGACAGTGATCAAGTCGCTGCAGATCATCCACATCATCAAACCTGTGTGAGGAACCCAGACATGGTGGATCATGCATCAACACCTGTGTGTGTGTTTGTGTGTGTGTGTTTAAGATATAAAGAGGTGATCATCTGGACAGATGCGAGTTTCCATATAGCACATTCTCCTTGGAACAGATGTGCTGTAGTTGTTGTGAGTCTGCAGTAACTGAGTGGTTATTACATTGCCGAGTAGAAGCACAGCAGTCAGTGTGGTTGTTAAACAAAGCTGGAACATTTCATACAAAATGACTGTCTCGCTGAGTCACCAATACAGTCATTCTCCTCTGAGAGTCCGTCCTGGTTCGAAAGATGACAACCAAAAAAAAAAAACAACAACAAAAAAAAACTCAGCCATGTTTGGGTCCAAGCTTGCTCAGCAAGACGTCCAGTTCATAGTTCATAGTTCATGTACAGTACAGAGAAGTTCTCAAGTACACAATGAGAAATCCTCCCGTGGAGGAAAAAAAACAGCTGCAAGCATGCAACACTCATATGCATGTCATAGATAACTGGTAACCTGTAAATTCCATGGCAGAGATGAGAAGAATGAGAAGATGTGCAGTCCCCAGATACTCCACAGACATTATACATAATGCAATATCTTGCTCAGCAGTGCAGTCCCAGGTCTGCTGTCTAGTGGCTACGATATACAAAGAGAACTGAGGTGAATGGGATTCAGCACCCAAACCCTCATATACCATTGTGTCCATGTGTGTCAAACTCTGCAGAAGAGAACCTGAGCAGCTCTTATGAGCAATGCTGCTGTTTTTATATTGTGCGCTGTTTCTGTGCGCAAATCTAGGAGACCTCTCAAAACTTATCTACACGCATGGTGGTAAAAAGGAGACAGATTTACACAGGGCTTTCTAAAGCTGCCCATGGCTTTAATTAAAACTACTCCACCTAAAAGAGAGAGCTAACCCCGTGGCGTTTGTCAGCCCCGAACCTCACTATTGCTACTTGTTTCCTTTCCGTATACATAATGGCAGTATTTTTCTTTTCCAGATTTCATTAGATCAGCTAGCACCACTGAATCAGTGAATTTAAAAACACACCTGGGTTCAAACCAGTCTCATCAGCATTCATTCCTATTGCAGAAATCACACGTTTGTTTCTTTTGTGATTTGATACATGTCAGTAACTGGTGTGTGGTTTATATTTTAGATTGTGGTACTGATCCAGCTAATCAGAGTTACTGTATTTGTGTTTAAATCAGAGAGTCTTAACCTGTCGAAAAATCCTATATTCTCTCTCTCTCACACACACACACACACACACTCTCTCTCACACACATTCACACACACACACACTCACTCTCTCTCACACGCGCACACACACACACACACACACAATGCAGGAATGTGATTTGAGGCCAGTTACCATGACTGGCTGTGTACTTCTAGGGCTTTAGGCTCTTTTGGCAAAAGCACCACAAGAAAGCAACGGCAGCACATTGGAACAAATGTATACACACACACAATTCATACACGCAATTCATACATGCGCACACACTCGTCAGGACTACTCCACTATTTGGAACTGTGGCCAATCTTGTAAACAAGAGGCCTCTTCAATGGCGAATGTTTTGATGTCCTTGTTGTCTGAAGTAGTGGGTGGGCCTGGTGGAGTCTGTTTGTGTCGTAGGAACAAGGGCACATTTGTGTGTGTGTGTGTTTATAGGAGAGAGAGAGAGTAAAGGAGTGAGAGAGACAGAGTGTGTGGGTATGTGAGAGAGAGAGAGAGAGAGAGAGAGAGAGAGAGAGACAGAGAGAGAGAGAGAGAGAGCGAGTGTGTGTGAGAGAGGTTGAGAGAGTGTGTGAGAGAGAGTGAGAGACAGAGAGTGAGAGAGAGAGATCAGGGACGTCCATGGGCGATCTCTAGTGTGCTGCAGCGCTGCTGTTGGGATCAGGTCGGGCGTTGGCCAAATACTTGGCCCTCATGCTGGAAGTGTACTGCAGAGACACACAGTGGGGGGAAAAAAGGTATTCAACACGGTCATGAATAACAAAGGAGACAGGTTATTGACTTGTTACACAGTATATGGCTACAAGTATGTGGCCACCTCACCATTACACCCATATATATATTTATATGTGTATGGTTCTTCACAATGGCGAAAGTTTGATTTTGACATTGGTGGGGACATAATTTATTTGACATTGGTGGGGACAACATTCCCCGAATTTTGTGCATAAAACTGTTTTTATAAGAATACTTTCTTCCTCACATACCGGTAACCTGCATAATCACGTTGCATATTGCTTCATACAACGGAATATAGCCGCAGCCGCCTCAACACATTAGCGAGAAAGACAAAGCCAATCAAACAGTGACGTGGGTTAGAGAGGCGGGACTCAAAAAAGGCAAAGGCCAATCCTTTTAGAGAGGTGAGTTACAGAGACGGGGTTCATTGCAGGGGGTAAATCTGTTAACCGTTTGTGTTCCACTAGTTGCGCTATTATTTACAGAACGCTGTAGTAAAATATTTTCATTATTTAATGATTCCTGGATAAATGTTAAATGAAATAAGTAAAAAAAGCACAAGACACAGACGGATATCAGAGGTTATGTATAAATATACATAGGCTTGGTCGAATTATTGCTAGGGACAATTGAGTGTTCCATGGATATTGGTAGGGACATGTCCCTACCGTCCCTACCCAAATCGACGCCCTTGGTTCTTCACCTAAAGCACACAGAATGTCTGGAACTCAAACTCAGTTAACATGCACATATGGGTGTGATGGTCAGGGGTGCACAAACATCTGGCCATAAAGTTTATTTATCGTAACCAATAAATTCGCTACACTTCCGGACAATGCCCGTTCTAATCTGTACATGTTTTAGCTGTTATTTCTCGCAACACAACAAATCAGATGGCACCATTGTGCCTTGTCACAACATTTACTGGAAATCTGGCAGAGTGACCAGCAGTGAGACCGCTCCAGTTTACAACACGCTTTAAAACACTAGTGCCCCTTTTCCACCGAGGCAGTTTGAGTGCTGGTTCGGAGCCAGAGCCTAATTTAGAATCAGTTCTTTCTGTCAAAGCACTGGCTCTGTACCAGGAAAAGTGGTTCTTAAGTAGCACCAAAACGTTGCTGGTCTAGACTTAAGAACCGCTTGGGGCGGGAGCTGGGGGCGGGGCTACTGTTAGCGCATTTGATAATGTACCTTAAGTATACTAATGTTTAATACACTTTTACTTTACCGCGATATGACACATTATCAGCACACATGATAGTAGGTAGCTAGATGCTAAAGCTAATTTTTTTTTTGTGTTAATGATAAAATAACGTTATGTACTTTATCGATTACAACCTCCGTTTATACAGATTACACGGAGCCGCACGTACACGTTTTATTCGCCGCGTTTGCATGCCAATGTAGGTTTACAAAGCCATGAGCATTAACAGTAAAGCAACATCCGCCATTGTTGTTGTGTTTGCCGCTGCTGCGCTAATGTTGCTGGGACACGTGACACGTATACAGTGACGTCACACTCGCCGCTGTGATGGCTCTCTAGCCGATGGAAAGGCAAACCGGTTCTTAGAAGGTTCGCCAGTGGAACCAACTTTGAACCAGCACCAGCGCTAGCTCTGAACCAGCACCCGTTCTTTCCGGTGGAAAAGAGGCATAGTGGGCTTTGATTCTCCTTTTGTCAGCTTTGAGGTGGTTCCAGCTTTCAGCACTATCAACAGTGACACCGAGATGAGAATTACAGAGGCTTGCTTCAAATTACAGAGTGGTTGAAATCTAAAGCAACGTCAATCAAAAAAATAAACGACTGGGTTTAATCTTAGATGGATTTATTTATTCCTACGAGATAAATAGGACTATACAACTCTTCATCTGTCTCTCTCCAGTTCTCTTCCTCAGTCTCCGTCTCTCCTTCTCACACCATCTCTTCCAGTCTGTCCTGTCTCTCCCTTTCTCTCTGGCTCGCTCCGTCTAGGGCTCGCTCCGTCTGGGGCTCGCTCCGTCTGGGGCTCGCTCCGTCTGGGGCTCGCTCCGTCTGGGGCTCGCTCCGTCTGGGGCTCGCTCCGTCTCTGTTTCTCCCTCCATCTCCGTCTCTGATTCTCTCTCCATCTCCGTCTCTGGTTCTCTCTCACTCTCCGTCTCTGGTTCTCTCGATCACTGGTTCTCTGTGTTTCTCGGGTTCTCATTCTCTCTCGCTGGTTCTCTGTCTTTCCCTCTGTATCCCTCTCAGACTCCCACCCTCCGTCTCTCTGTGTGTCTGTCTCAGAATCTTTACGTGTATTTGACATCATTTGCTATCGACTGTGATGGCTCAAGTGGTTAAGGCTCTGGGTTGTTGTGCGGAGGATCAGGGTTCAAGCCCTAGCACCGCCGAGCTGTCACTGTTGGGCCCTTGATCAAGGCTCTTAACCCTCTCTGGTGCTGTATCATAGCTGGCCCTGTGTTCTGACCCCAACCTCCAAAGTTGGGACAATAAAAAATCTTCCAATATTTAAGCATTCTGAGGTAAAGCTGATGTTTATCACTTGTGCAATCGGTCAGTGATGCAATTTTACTCAGTCATCCTCTCTACTTTCCAGACTCATGCTTTATTTTTAAATTGGCCGGTGATCAATGATGATTTTGGCTCCGTCCAACCACGTACACGGTCACAGAAATTAGGGCGATATATAGGATGTGCTCAATACCTGTGGGTTCAGTATCGGTACGAGTGGAAGACCCTTGAGACCCTTAACTGCCTTCAGTAGTAAGAGTTTCATCCAGGGTAGTCAGATCAGACCACGCTAACGAAGGGAAGGTTTAGCAAACAACACCTCAAGCAACACTACAATGAAAGAGAGTGTAGAGCAGGTAAACAAGTCAAACTCCATCCTCTATCTCCCTCATCTCTCTCTCTTACATAAATCTCATTAACTTCGACCTGAAGCTGCAGCTCTCATGGTATCACGTGGCTCTCGATACTCTTAACTAACTAAAGCGCACTGTCAGTTCAGGACAGCAAACCAGATCTGAAAGGTCTAATGGTTCCTTGGTGGTTTCCCAGCTCATGCTAACTTCACCTGACAGCCTGTCCGGAGAGAAATATTCCAGCTTTCTGTCTCACACAGGCAGAGACGCAGCACTCTGCCCTTTCCCACGTGCTGTTTACAAGACGAATGAACAGCCAGAGAAGGAATCCAAAAAGAGAGTGTGTGTGTGTGTGTGTGAGAGAGATTCAGTGTTAGTGTTAGACACTCACAGAAGGGGGAGGAGACTCTCTCCCGATTAGAGGAGTGTTCTCACAGCGAGGATTCTGGAAGTTTGCATTCTGTGTCCTGTGTGAGGAGAGAAAAATGAACAAATAAATAATTCTATAAACACAGAGCCTTAATTTTTTATTCAAGCTTCAAAAAAAACTCATAGCTGATCTTTTAGGTAGATGTAAAACAGTAAAAGCAGCTTCTTCTATAGACCCTAGGCTTCAGGTACAGTACGATGCCTCGAAACCTGCATCTGGCTCTTCTTCATTAAACCTTCATGCGTATTTCAAAGATTCTTGTCTTTACTCGTGCAGATAGTTCTAGTAACCGCAGGCATTGCTTTGTCTTCACTGCAGTGTCAGTAGACTCCTGGTGAGCTAGAGCAAAGCTACAGGTGAGCTACAGGAGCCGTCTCTGTTGAGACGAGCGAGTGAATAGCTGGGTGAGGGGGAGAAGGAGGATTTTTTTTTTATTTCTGATTTTAATCTTAAAAAAAAAGAAGAAAAAAGTTAAATATCTGTATCGACTTTAATAGGAACCTTTACTAAGAATTCTCCTGGATGATAAACCTCTCGCATGAATAAATTTAAATAAACAGGAAAAGTGAGTAGTTTCTTCAGTTTCCTACACGGTTTACTTTGCGTTACATACACAAAGATTATATGGTCACATTAGCCTTTAATGTCATAATTTACTGAAAACGTCACAAATTATATGGTGTCCTATGCGCATGTTAAATGCAAGGCTTCATAGCGACAGAAGCAATTTAATCCTGCATGATCTTAATTTCCTGCTGACTCCCAATAAACACACAGCAGATGAGATAAATGAAAACAATCCAATAAAAAAAGCTTGATTTAAACACAAGTTTAATTGAAACGCTTAGATACACAAGGTGCTTAAAACCGCTGAATAGAGATGAGCGGAAACGCTTCTCGACACGACTGAGAACTCTGCAACTGTTTTAGGTCATGTAAGGTTGTGGGTCATGTAAGGGTCAGTTCCCTGTTATGGTTACACTGGGTTTCAGTGCATGTATAAAGTAAATGAAGGCTGACCTGTGTGTGTGTGTGTGTGTGTGTGTGACTACAAAGGAGTGGGACCACTATGTGTGGAGTGATATAAAAGCTAATAAAGGGAAGGTCGTGGTAAAATTGGACTCTGTGGGTCGAGGTGGTGTTCAGGACAGGAAACTTGTGTAACGTACATGTACTCAGTAACAGGAGCGTTGCTGACAGTGTGTGCTGCTGCAGGGATGCTGGTCTCACTGCCGTAGCTACTGCCACAGCTGTAAAGGCTGGGCATGTGCACCCGGTACAGATTATCATGGTTCTGTCTTCCTCCAGAAGCAGCAGAGTCTTCCTCTGTGTCTTCACTGGGCCTGGATAAAAAAAACAAAAAAACACACAATTATAGATCGAAATACAGCCCTTTGACTGACACTAGGAAGCAAGAGATATGGCCAGCAGAGGGCACACTGCACCTTTACAAGCCCATTGAAACGTCTGCAGCACAAAATGAGCACACATGTTCCTATCTGCAGTCCTGCTCACAACCCACAACGCCAAAGGCAACAACAGGAGCTTGTGCCTGCTCCCTCTACCACCCTCCTTTCCTTCATTACTCTCCCTCTCATCTCTCAATTTCCTGTTTGCTACAGGGAACTTCGACCTCAACGAGAACCTGCCTGAAGATAAAATATATTACTGGTGTAAATTGTTGTTAATCGATCTTGTCTAACTAATCTACGGTAACGCTGACAACGGGTCGGTAATCACAATCACATATAATGCAGCATTTGAGCCTTGATGGATTTCAATGCAGATGATTATTTCTGTGCAGCCCCCCCCCCCAAACATCAGCAAGTAAATGACATCATTTTTTTAGCTCTACCTCCCCCTGCTGGACAAAAGAAGAAACACGTTTTTCTTTGCAGTAGTTGCATCTTGCAAGGGCACTAGGGTCAGATTCACTGGAGATCTTCACATCCATGACTGTGATAAGACCTACCTACTGTTTGTGTAGTTCAACACACACACTCACTCCACACACACACTCAGTCCACACACTACACACACACTCAGTCCACACACTACACACACACACTCACTCCACACAAACACACACACTCACTCCACACAAACACACACACTCACTCCACACAAACACACACACTCACTCCACACACACACTCACTCCACACAAACACACACACTCACTCCACACACACACTCAATCTCACACAACAGATTAATACAAATTAAATCCACTGATCTCTATAAATGATTTCTTGTCTAGTTTTATGTGCTGAATCTGAAATATCTGATAAGAATAACAATGACAATCAATCTTAATATAATGAATGCTTCCTTGTTTCTAACCCACTTAGAAGCTCCTTGTAGGGTGGATGATCGACAGCGATGAAAATAACTGGAGCTTAGAACGGTGTCTTGGGACAGAGGACGAGACGCAGCATTAATACTGAAGATCGGAATTAATAACGGAAAGCTCCAATCCAGTACTGTTCCCATTTAAGCTCATCTTCCTCAGAACCAGAAGAGGAAACGATGACAAGAGAGAGGAAGCAGCTGCATGTGGGTTTCAATATCTATCTTAACCAGGGATTAAGAAACCCTAATGAGTCAGCAATGTAGACCAACCAACAGCAAGCATATGTAATATAATGTGCCACGACTTTACGTTGTGTAATATAACAACATCCGTCTTATCCGTAACAAGCGGTCGTATTTCCAGTAGGTCAGAGTTTTACAGATGTGTTAATGACGCACAGATTCCTCCTCCGCATGTCCTGTGTTACTCGGGGCATAACAAAGATACTGGACAACAATACGAGAGATAAATAACAGGATGAAGCTTTCTGATTTCCTTCCCTACACACACTCACCTCCTACCCTGCCAGGTGTGAGGCACACTGCAGATGATGGAGCTGAACATGAGGGCGGTGACGAAGGAGAACAGCACCAGGTAGATCAGCCCTTCCAGACCGTCATAACACAGCCCCGTCACAGCCTGGACGTAATCCTGCGGGGAGGAAAAAAATAAATGGATCATAAACAGAAACACAAACACACATCATCCTATGCTGAGCTGCTTGATATGGGAGATTAGAAGCCATGTATCCGCTATAAGGTCTACGGTGCTATTATACACCTTAGTGTCTGCAGGGGCTCCTGAAAGAGAATGTCAACAACGTTCCCCGTAAGGACATCATGTAAGATCACCTCTTTTAGTGAGCTGGAGAAAGGCGTCAGACTGCAGGTGACTTAAAAACCTGAACAACTATAAAGGTGAGAAAATGCTGGTGAATGCAGAAGAAACAAGCATCCAAGCTAATAAGCCTTAAAAAAGGGTAGACGCTGCAGCCTCACCGTGCTGCAGAATGCATCCAGAGACTCACAACAGAAACATGTCCTAGACTGGAGCGCAAGACTATTGATCTCGGTCACTTCCCAGACAGGCAGACAGGTGATACGTCTAAATTCTTCCTGAGATACAGTCTGTGTGGTATTAATAGAACACGTGTAGGTCTCCGCTAGATTTACGGAGGTATTTTTCATTTACGAATCATAGAGAAATAGTGATATCATCTGCACCACCCTCGATTATCTATACGTGTAAAAGACCCCTATCCCAAACCTAATAAATCACAGCAGATTTTGAACGAAATACAGATCTCTATATATTTATATATTGTGGTCTTTTGTTACAAATCCTCTGCATCGTGAGAAGCAGCATGATTTATTATTATTTTTGCCATCCCATTCCTGCACACAGAGACAGAGTTTTACACCCCCACATTTCCTGCTGAAACACATATTTCCCACTGAAGACACACACACACACACACACACACAAACGAAGACACAGGGGTACGTCATCGTGCTCATAATCATCCACAGAGAGCGAGGGAGAGAGTGAGAGAGAGAGACGATCAGACACAATCCCACACTCTTCACACACCCACACTCATAACCACGATCCCAGATTCGTGACTAGACAGAAGAACGTGGCATTCAGCACTGAAATGTGCAGAATCTACAATCACACACTCAAACACACACTCACACACGTTATAGGCGTCCGCAACGGCAGCAATGCAGCAGTCGATCCCACTCGCAAATCCCCAGTTATTAGTCAGTCACAGTCAAGGTGCTGCATGAATAATCACACACACTGAGAGTTCAACACAACACGCAGGCAGAATATCCGGAAAAGGAACTTAACCTTGATGCACTGCACTATATGAGCCGTGATGTTTAACAGTGGCAGGTTTAATGAATAATGATTCAGAAAAGCTCACGACTGCTTGAGATTTAAAATCTTTTGTACGAGGACACTGAGCAGGTTTGGAGATACAGGTCCACTCTCCTGTAACACCTCAGAGCGGATGTTATACCTCAGGGCTCCATGACTGATGATTATTTCACACTTTCTGTACGTGCACACACACACATGCATGCGCACACAGACACACACGCCCGCTCACACACGAACGCCCGCACGCACGCCCACACACGCCCGAGCACACACACACACACACACACACACACACACGAACGCCCGCACGCACGCCCACACAAACGCACACAAACGCACACGCGCACACACAATATCAGATACACTTACCATGTGCAGACTGCGGCAGTCCACCAGGGCAGTCAGCTGATGTAGGCCGATTTCAGTGGTGTTCAAAACCCCCTGAATCTGCTCCAGATTACTCTGAAACACAGAGAGGGGGTGATGGGATGGAGTGAGCGGGGGGTGGTACAACCAGCGACATAACTGGGTCAGTCTAGTTCTTAAGATGAGCTATAGTGTGCGTGTGTGTGTGTGTGCGTGCTCACAATATAGATACTGCTGTACTTAATTTTGTATTCTCCTTGCACTTAATTTGCACCAGGCCTTAAAATTTAACACATTGAAAGTTTCATCTTTCCTGTAATTCCCTCTGCTCTCGCTGCAGGCGAACATGTACATAAAGGGGCTGCACGGAAGCAGGCAAGTGTGAATGTGAGAGAGAGAGAGAGAGAGAGAGAGAGAGAGAGAGAGAGAGAGAGTGTGAGATGAGTGATTGAGTGAGTGAGTGAGAGTGTGTGTGTGACATGTGAGTGAGTGAGGGAGAGAGTGTGTGTGTGTGTGAGACGAGTGAGTGAGTGAGTGAGAGAGTGTGTGTGTGAGACGAGTTAGTGAGTGAGTGAGAAAGAGTGTGTTTGTGACGAGTGAGTGAGTGAGAGAGTGTGTGTGTGACGAGTGAGTGAGTGAGAGAGTGTGTGTGTGTGTGACGAGTGAGTGAGTGAGTGAGAGTGTGTGTGTGACGAGTGAGTGAGTGAGTGAGAGTGTGTGTGTGTGTGTGTGTGAGACGAGTTATTGAGTGAGTGAGAGTGTGTGTGTGTGACAAGTGAGTGAGCGAGAGAGTGTGTGTGTGACGAGTGAGTGAGCGAGAGTGTGTGTGTGTGACGAGTGAGTGAGTGAGAGAGAGTGTGTGTGTGTGACGAGTGAGTGAGTGAGTGAGAGTGTGTGTGTGTGACGAGTGAGTGAGTGAGTGAGTGAGTGTGTGTGTGTGTGTGTGACGAGTGAGTGAGTGTGTGTGTGTGTGTGTGACGAGTGAGTGAGTGTGTGTGTGACGAGTGAGTGAGTGAGTGAGTGAGTGTGACGAGTGAGTGAGTGAGTGAGAGAGAGAGTGTGTGTGTGTGTGACGAGTGAGTGAGAGAGAGAGAGAGAGAGAGAGGGAGAGAGAGACAGAGAGAGCGAGACAGAGACAGAGAGAGAGCGAGAGCGAGAGAGCGCAGATCTGAGCAGCACTAATGTACCAGAAATGAACCAAGTTTAACTATCTTGGATATAATAAAAATGATGTATCTGAAACTCTACCATAAGGGACAGCTCGCTTTATCTTCTTCCACTGTTATAAGGAGCATCAGGAAAATCACTACACATCACCACACAGTGGCCAATGGGCAATTCAATACCACACAGCCATGTGATGATCATAAACACATAGATACTAATGGTGTGCAGAATAAAAGGGATGGAAAACAGCAAAGGGATTTTCATTCTGAGCTCTTGTGATGGACTTGTGCGTGATCTGGTTTCCCAATGGGTCACCACTTCTTTCACACACAATCCCCTTTGCTACCAGAAGCCACTTCCACTTCCCTTTCACACTTCCTACTTGTCAGCTGTCATTCTGTTACTGAGCATGAGGGAAAAAGGGGAAGAATCAACACTAGACGTTGCAGTAAACCGGAGTTTGTGGGTTGTGAGTGTGTTGTGTTGTGTGTGGTGGGGTGTGGTACAAGAGTGTATGGTGTATATCATGTATGGTGTGTCATGTATCGCTGTATGGGGATTGGTGTATCGTGTATATAGTGTTATATGAATGGTGTTTTTGGTGTGTATATTGTGTAAGGTCTTTGTTTTTGCATGGATTTTTTGGTGTGTATGGTGTGTCATGTGTATGGTGTGTCACGTATGGTGTTTTAAGTGTGTGGTGTTTTCAGTACGTGTTGTGTTTTTGATGTGTATGGTGTGTGGTGTAAGGTTTTTGGCGTGTGGTTTTATTGTGTGTATGGTGTGTGGTGTATGGCGTGTGGTGTATGGCGTGTGGTGTGTATGGTTTTATTGTGTGTATGGTGTGTGGTGTATGGCGTGTGGTGTTTGTGGTGTGTATGGTTTTATTGTGTGTATGTTGTGTGGTGTATGGTGTGTGGTGTATGGCGTGCGGTGTTTGTGGTGTGTATGGTTTTATTGTGTGTATGATGTGTGGTGTATGGCATGTTGTGTTTTTGGTATGTGTGGTGTTTGTGGTGTGTATGGTTTTATTGTGTGTATGGTGTGTGGTGTTTTTGGTATGTGTGGTGTATGGCGTGTGGTGTATGGCGTGTGGTGTTTTTGGTATGTGTGGGGTTTGTAGTGTGTATGGTTTTATTGTGTGTATGGTGTGTGGTGTATGGCGTGTGGTGTTTTTGGTATGTGTGGGGTTTGTAGTGTGTATGGTTTTATTGTGTGTATGGTGTGTGGTGTATGGCGTGTGGTGTTTTTGGTATGTGTGGGGTTTGTAGTGTGTATGGTTTTATTGTGTGTATGGCGTGTGGTGTATGGCGTGTGGTGTTTTTGGTATGTGTGGGGTTTGTAGTGTGTATGGTTTTATTGTGTGTATGGCGTGTGGTGTATGGCGTGTGGTGTTTTTGGTATGTGTGGGGTTTGTAGTGTGTATGGTTTTATTGTGTGCATGGCGTGTGGTGTAATGCGTGTGGTGTTTTTGGTATGTGTGGGGTTTGTGGTGTGTATGGTGTTTTTGGTATGTGTGGTTTTATTGTGTATGGTGTAAGGTGTTTTTGGTGTGTATGGTGTGTTGTGTTTTTGGTATGTGTGGTGTTTGTGGTGTGTATGGTTTTATTGTGTATGGTGTGTTGTGTTTTTGGTGTGTATGGTGTATGGTGTATGGTGTGTTGTGTTTTTGGTTTGTGTTGTGTTTGTGGTGTGTATGGTTTTATTGTGTATGGTGTAAGGTGTTTTTGGTGTGTATGGTGTGTGGAGTTTTTGTAGTGTGGTGTTTGGTACACACTTTGGTTTGCGGGTATTCTCGCACTGCAGAACGCAGGAGCTCCAACACATCATCCTGCATCTCCACCAGAGCCTTGTGGCTTCCAGACAGCTTCTACAACACAAGACATACACAGTCAATATGCTTACTTTGCTTTAAAAATAAAGTTTAGTTTAAGTATATCGAAAACCCAAGGACACTCCAGTGGTACAGGGCTTTCCATGCGAACATACTGACTTGTGGTAACCTCACATAGATTACCTACTTCACTTATTTTTATTCTCCTTAAATCATGGGGACCACAGCTCTACTCCAGCTCCAAACCCAGCTGATCCATGTACTAGTGTATAAGCTGATGAGCGAGCTAGGGGGTGTTAGGAAATATGAGTGACAGAAAAGCGAGCGCTGACTGTCTCAAAGAGCTTTTCTGGGATGGATACGGAAGACCCAGATGGTCTTTCGTCTGCTTCCTGAGACGCATCGTCACCCTTGCCCACTGTTATTCCCTGGTGAGTTTGAATAATCCATAAGATAGAGAGGTCTTTCTGTTAGAAATACAGGAGCAGAAATAATACAATAAACACAACGTGCGCAGCCCATTTTAATCTGACTGCCGAAGGAACCGTGACATCTCAGAAATGCGTTAATATTTGAACGCCACCTTCAAAAGGATGCGACACCAGCTTGGGCTCTTAGCAACAGATCTATTTTTAAAATTCGCCATAAAAGGCTGGAAAATTACATATTAGGGCCAAAAAAAAACCCCACCGTACACGAGGCATCTTGTATGTGACTGTACAATCTGCTCTGTGTTGCTTCACAGAGCTTGCTGTTGCAATAATTCATGCTATGACAGTTCAATATGAGATTTCTTTAACAAAAAGAAACTGCAGAAGATGAAACCGATGCTGGTGACGGTTCTCCAAAGCCCCAAATGAGCAGAGCTCAGGAGATAAAATGGTAACGCATTTTTATCTTCTTTTAGCAATAGAAACTGAAATTGGTGGCCTCAGCTGTCCCCAGTAAGATTTAGATGGAATCAGTCAGATACCGGTTAGACTCACGGGCTCTTAGGGATCAATATACAATCTCCATATGACTACCAGCTCTGTTTTAAAAGCAATGAGATGCTTATTGAAATGGAAAGAGCTAGCCGTTGCCTGTGGTGATTAGTTAGATGTAGTGGGATACTTTAAGAGGGGTAATATATTATTCACATAAAGACTCAGCTAAGTCTAATTAGATTTGCTTGGCCAAAGTGCTGTCTGGTGTAAAGAGGTCTGCAGATGACCAGAGGAAATGAGGAAAAAACAGAGGAAATGAGAGGAAAAATAGAGGAAATGAGAAAAAACAGAAGAAATGAGAAAAAAACAAAAGAAGTGAGGAAAATCTGCAGTAATGCGAGAGACCAGAGGAACTGAGGAAGACCAGGGGTAATGAAGAAAGACCAGAGAAACTGAGGAAGACCAGAGGTAATGAAGAAAGACCAGAGAAACTGAGGAAGACCAGAGGTAATGAAGAAAGACCAGAGAAACTGAGGAAGACCAGAGGTAATGAAGAAAGACCAGAGAAACTGAGGAAGACCAGAGGTAATGAAGAAAGACCAGAGAAACTGAGGAAGACAAGAGGTAATGAAGAACGACCAGAGAAACTGAGGAAGACCAGAGGTAATGGAGGAAGACCAGATGAAATGAGGAAGGCCAGATAAACTGAGGAAGACCAAGGATAATGAAGGAAGACCAGAGGTAATGAAGCAGACCAGAATTAATGAAGCGGATCAGAGGAACTGAGGGATGACCAGAGGTCATGAGAAAGACCAGAGGCCAATGAATAAAGGAAACATATAGTAAAGGAGCATGTCTCCAAAGAAGAAAAGCATCATAAATTCAAAGATGTCATAAATAATCAAAATGTAATATTATAAGTCAAATTAAGTTAAATAAACTTCATCTTAAAAAGATTACAATCTGAATACAAAATAAAAAGAAATAATATACACAAACAGTGGGATGTAGTGGATGACTGAAGCAATGACTACCTGCTGGAAGGGGTTGGTTTGGCCCACGTTGCACTGGAGGTAATACTGCAGAATGTCTGTGGAAATAACAGAGACAGCAGGTTAACGACAAGGAGACGAGAAACAAATGCTTGAAACCGTGACATCACTTTTAATAACGGCTGTTCATTCATTTGCCATACATTTGTGGATAATGCTTCTGTATAACTGCTGCCACAAAATATTTATAAGCAAATCATTTTAAGGTATCTGCTGCAGAGTTACAGTTTCCTTCACTGGAACTCAAACTCTTCCAGCATGTTAATGCCCCTGTGCACAAAGCTCCATGAAGACACGGTGTGAGAAGGTTGGAGTAGAAGATCTCGAGTGTCCTGCTCTGAGCCCTGACTCTGACTCAACCCCACTGAACACAGACTGAGCCCCAGAGCTCCTCACTCTTACACCATCAGTGTCTGATCTCACTAATGCTCTTGTAGCTGAATGAACACAAATCCACACAGACTCGCTCCAACATCTAGTCTAGTCTAAAGTCTTCACACAAGAGAAGAGTGCAGATAATTATCAAAGGAAAAGGGGAATAAATCTGGAGTGAGATGTTCAACAAAGACATATGGGTGTGATGTGCAGGCGTCCACTATGTTTTGGCCATATAGTGTAGAGAGAGGTATATCTGACTGGAATACTTAACTAGTACTAGGTCAATCGCTCTGTGTTGGCTAATTAAGTCCATTAATGACGTACCAAAGTGGCAGTAGTTAAGAGTACAGTCATCTGAGAAGCTGAAAAAAGCCAACGGTGACTGCATTCACTGATTCACTTTGAATCGACGAGATCTTGGATGAAGGTTAGCGCGCATATGTGGGAGGAAAACAGGTTTATAAAAAGCTTCCCACGCTCTATTTCTGCGCAGGAAGCGCTACATATTCACACCACCTCCTGACAGGCTCCTGCACAGACGTAATTGTGATTTTCACACACCGCTACACTGCGTACATTTGCGTAGACAAGTAAAACAGAGAGAGAGAGAGAGAGAGAGAGAGAGAGAGAGAGAGAGAGAGCTTTCCTGACTTAGTCAGAGCTGTAGGCCAGGGTCGTGGAGGAGTGATGAAATCATTCTCTCTTTCTCTTTTGTGGGTATACACACATATAAAGCTACAGATACATATGAACGGATTCATGCGCACACTGACACAAACAGGGTAGCCGAAGCAACAGCCAATAAATGCTCCATTTGTTTAGCACCAGCTAAAAAGTTTATCATCGATATAATGTCAGATCATTCGATATTGATTATTATTGATAGGTTTTATTAATCTTTGGCCGGTAGAAATGAATGAAACCAATATCTTTCATGAAGGTCAAATAAGTGTTAAATAAACTCTTATACGTAATTCTTAATAAATAGAATGTTACAAAATCTGTGCAATGTAAACGTAGAACCATTAATACTTGCTTGCATTCATTCAGATCCCATGACAACAGGGGCAAAAAAATTCCCCTGTATGGTCCTCAGGAAAATATGCTGTTTGCTTGTCACTTTATAAGGGCATATAATAGGCTGTTTAAGACCTAGTGATTTCGCTTGTGTAATGCAGTTTTACCAATGCATTAAAGTGAAACTCTCAAGTGTCACATCAAATGTTTTTGTCTATCGTTATTAAGAAAGGTCTATTGTCGATATCGTAGTGGTAGGGCTAATTCACATTGGCTCCACACACACACACACACACACTCCCAGAATTACATTGTTGATGAGAAGAATGAACCACTCACTCAATTATGTCCGCACATGGTCAAACACAAGAGGCTTTCGTGGCTTATTGCCAAGGCACAAACCCAGAGCCTCATCCATCATCTTTACATGAACTTTGCTAACTGGATGTATTATTGGCCAATTGGGGACATCAGAGTAAAACAGCCCATAAACCATAGGGTGTGAGTAGAAAATGTACCCAGAGAGGAACAAGCATGTCTGATACACAATCTTCTTTGTTCTGCAAAATTTCGAGGTCTGCTCCAAGCTTGTTTAAAGCACAGCTGTTTCCAACTTGCAACAAATTTAGACATGACTGGAACAAATAGGGGGCATAATAGAGAAAGACATTGGCAGATAATGGCAGTGGTGACCTCTGAGAAGCCACAGAGAGGCTTGTGGCCTGGGGGCAGACAGACAGGCGGTTCTATTGACTGATTACTGCTCTAAGCAAACGGCACCGAACTGTGACGGATACTGTAATATACTAGAATTCGAATTTAGTTCGAGACCATGCCATAGAGACAGGGATTAGTTTAATCAGGGAAAAAACATACAAATGTAGTAAAAGCCTTAAAAGATGACTGTTTAACTGACAAAAATACAAAACACAGAAAATTAAAACATTTATTATGGGTGTGTTTTATAATTAGGTCCCGTGCTGATCTGAGACGAGATGAAACGTGCCGAGTGTTCAGACCTGCTACACGATCGACCCCTGGTTATTGTTTCTATGATCTCTTTATATTCTGTTTTCATCCATGGCCATTAGCCTGCACCACTGTGCTTACTGTGGGCTACGAGGACACCTGCGATGACGTGAAAGCTGAACGGTACATTTTCAGAAGTGAGAAGGAGAGAGAAGGATGGAGGTTTGGGGAGGAAGCATCAAAAGATAAAGCAAGATCAAGAGCGTTATAGTGGGAAGTAATGAACAGTGAATAGATTAAAGATTAAAAATACTATCTCTGTCCTGCCTTCGGTCTCTACTGCCTTAATTCCTCCTGCTGATCAGTACAGACCAGCGTTTGGTACCATACACTATAAGGCCCCTGGTATACATCTGATCATTTGTAACTGGAGTAGGATATAAATGATGAGGATGATTTAGGGAGCCTGTGTAAGCAAAACATGTAAATACACCATGTATGAACTCCATCAAGACCAAACATGGCTATTAATCACCCAGTGAAGCCTACAGACGGTGAGTCATGTTTTATAGACAAATCTCACCTTTGTTGATGACTCTGTTGCGTTCGGCCACTTCGGCAACGTACATGTTTGGCGCCACGCAAAAGTCGCTGGAGCTCTGTGAACAATAGCGGAATGACAGATTTAATTTAAGCTGTATTTATATTAACCATTATTATATATTTCTCATGCTGACTGATATACTTCAGTAAATTTTCATGGGCTGTATTGAACACCCCCCAAAATCTTCCAAAAATCGGTATAGGAAAAAGGTTTAAACAGTTGCATCATTATGACCTGAAATATGTGTAACTACATTCAGCAGAGACTCATGAGACACCCTGAGTGTGTGGGTGAAATCATTAGTGTGGAACAGCAGCATGAAAACATACACGAGCAGCCTAAAAACTCTGCTATTTTAGACTGAAAAACACTATGTATGGACAATTGTCCGAAAAAGTTGAGGAGCAAATAATATTGAAAAAAGTTATAAAAAACAAAAACAAACAAGAAAAAAAAAACAAAAAAAAACGTTTAAACGATACGACGACCTCAGAAGAGTTAAAAGAGATGACCATCCTATCCTTGGCATATTGTACACCTTCGTCGGTGCGGTGCAGCCGATCGCATGCGTGACGTACAGCTGGAAAACTCTCACCCATAAAACTGGGTAGTGTTGCCATGGAGACACTCACCGAGGATACAGCCAGCTCCAAACCCAGTGATCCCCAGCTGATCACCAGCGCCAACACGCCCAGTAAACAGACCCTGCGTGGCGACAGGAGCAAACAACAACAATAAGAGCTCAAACTAGAATTAATGTTACGTACAGTGTAATCAGGTAGCGCGACGGGGGGGCGCCGTTTCTTCTGGAGCTCTACGGATTCCACATAAAACCCCTTATTACACTTCAGTATGACAATTTTACACGTCTCTCTCAGAACGAAAGATTTAAGAATAGCCTTTAATTTAGGAATGTCATTCAGGGCGACACTTAAAAGTGAAGACCGTTTCAGTAGCAGAAACACTTGTGATTTATGAAACTTTAGGTAATGGACAAAAGTCGCACGAAATCAGTCATTAACAACATTTAAATGACTGCATTTTCATTTTTAAAACTGAATAAGGCTTTTCCAAAATTAGTCCTGAGATCCTGAGCCTCAGACCACTGCAGCTTTATAACAGAATTTATTTTAATATTTTTTTTAAAATAATTTTAAGTATCTATTTATCTATGTATCTATTTATTTTTAAATGGGGTCAGTCCAAAGCTCCTGAACTATTTAAAATCTCGAAGCTTTAGAGAAGGACTTGCGTACATTACACAGAGGGATACATATCGAAAGACCCAAATAAAATAAAATGAATAAAAATATGAAGTGTGCTAATTAGTACAGAAATCAAGTGAGGAAATACAAACTAGAAGACACAAATACAGACATTATTAGTCATGGATACATTACTTTGAATGTTTTTTTTTTAAAAATGATTTGATTTATTTATCCACTAAATCGTTTACTTATTCATTTATCTACCGTTTGGTTAAACTCTGTGCTCTGTAGAGTGAAAGCTTCAGTAACATCCAGATTCTGTGAGATTTAAATATCTGCCTGTGCTAAAATTAGAGACTAGTGAAGGGGATTTATAGAGCATAAATTTGCCTCATCTGCAAGTGGAGAACTATTAAAATTATCCTAACAGAAAAAAATATAAACGCCTCCCTGGGAATACAAGTCTTTAATTTCAGACTTGAGGAGTTTTATCTGAAAGATGGCTCTCGTTCCAACAAGGTGTTCTGCTGAAATGTGCTCCAGAGGTTTTAGTCGTTAAAGCAGGAACGCTTAAACCCTTCTGTCCACTGAACACAATTTCAAAAGCTTCGAATTCTCATGTCCAATAAATATCTGCTAGCAAATGGTATGAACTGTTTGGCTTGTCGGTTTCAGATTCAGACGCTGATTGGCTCGGAACATGACAGCATGACGGATGCGACGTCGTTGATGTCTGCTGTACAACGGACTTAGGAGGAGATCTGAATTAAATGAAGCCTTACTAAAGTTGTGTAAGAATAATACAGTATGAAGCATCATTAAATATTACATAAATCAGGGTTCTATATATTGTAAAGTAAAATTCTTATGTTATCTGAGCTGGTTCTGAGGAGACTAAGCATTGACGCAACATAGGGCTGCTATCTACACATCTGTGGCACGGCCAAGTCAAAGAAGACTGAATCAGTGGCAGAATGTGGAGCTTAGTTAAGCCAACACTTGCACACACTCACTCGTGCAGGCACACACATTTCCTATCACACACACACTCACCCAATCAGAGTTCTTTTCGAGTTGCGAATAAGGCCGAAGAGCACCAGCAGGCAGATGAGCACGTCGAACAGGAGCAGCCCCAGATAGCCCAGCCACCTGAAAGCACAAGCATATTACTGACACTGCAGGCAATATAAATGACTTTATTAAGCACATATACGAAGCTCATACATAAACAGAAACGTTTTACTGAAGCTTTAGTACTCATCTAAAACTTCCAGAAAAATCTACCTGGAAAATCATGTGTAAAATGTGTAAACCCCTGAAAGCTGTGTGTGTGTGTGTGTGTGTGTGTGTGTGTGTGTGTGTGTGTGTGTGTGTGTGTGTGTGTGTGTGAAAATTTTGTGCTGGAGTGTTAACGCTCAGGTCTACAAGCAGCCCAGTTTCTCCTGTCTGCTCAGCTACACCAGCTTCCTTCCTTCCCTTTCTTCCTTCCTTCCTTTATCCATTCTATTTCTTTCTCCCATAGTCTCTCTCTTCCATCCTCTCTATCTTCCTTCCATCCTTTCTCTTTTTCTTCCATCCTTTCTCTTTTTCCTACCACCCTCCCCCCACTCTCCCCTTTCCTAGCTTTCCTTTCTTCTTTTCCCCTTATCCTTTTCTTCATTTCATTTACTTCCCTTCCATCCATCCATCTACTTACTTCTTTATTCATTAAAGACATTTAAGCATTTCATATCCATCAGTGGAAGCAGCACTTATTTTAGCTCTTATTTTTGCTGCTCTAGAACCCTTCGACTCTTCTTCTAGACGAAAGCAGGGACAGTGGTACCAGATGAAGCCAGATTAGATCTTTCTGCACTTAAAAAGTTTCCATGTTAAGGGAAACACGCTTGAATGAACAAGCTTTGATTATCCTCCTTCCCAGATAATGAAATTATACATAGCATCTATAATAATATTAATCTATATTTTTGCTGTGTTCTAAAGGGTTAAGGAAATTTTAGCAGGAGTTGAGAAAAAGCAGCGTTTCTGCTGTTGAGAAATATAAATGGTGACAATAGTCTGAAAGATTCAGGGAGTGTGCAGAATGCTAATCTTCGCTCTGTAAGAAAGCACTATTCACGCTTGGCATGACAGAAAGTGCTCTCTCTCTCTCTCTCTCCTCATTTACATGCTTGCAGCTGAACACCAGTGACTAAAGCCCTGTTAATTTGCAACAAGAAAGATTCTGAAACACGACCACAATAAATAAGCACTAAGTTTCAATGCAAAAACGAGGCACACTGATCTCAATTTCCTCCATCTCACCTATACCAGTCGTAGAGTTCGATCCTGCCAGCCAGCGCCTCCAGGGAGATGCTGGGATTGCTCCAGAAAGGGATCTCCACCATCTGTTTGAGCAGCTCATCCAACTGGCTCTGCAGCTTCTGTACGATCGACAGGTAGTCAGTGTGCTTCGTATACTGGCTCTCCAAATGCTGCAGATTCTCATCCACGGTCAGATTCAGGGATGTGGCACTGTCTGATACCTGTAAAGCACACAAACACCACAGACAGACGAGACAGAATTTTCAAATAAGGTCTTCTGAGATCATAATTGGGAGGTTTATAGAAGGGTTTAGTGTCATAACAGGTGATTATAAACAGATCAAAGAAGGAAGGAAGACTCTGGAAAGGAACACGCCTCACCAGTTTCTGCACCCCGGCGATAGTACGGTTGGCATGACGCAGCGAGTAAGTGACCCGGTTAACTCCATCGCAGGCCTCTCCATTCCCATAGAAACCAACGGCAATACCAGCGCTGTGAAAAGACCAAAAAAAAAAAGAGTGGGCATGAAGAACAGGATGAGGAGTTGGAGAAGGGGGTGGAAGAGGAAGAGAGTATCTGAACAATGCTCACAGGAATTCTGCCAAACCTCATTTTTAAAATCCTCAGAGCTAGAGCTAGAGAAGAGCGCCATTATATCTGCAGGTCTGAACCACCACTGACATTTGCCACTAGTGAACGATTTTTTTTTTTTTTTACTTATATAGTGATGGTCATGTAGCCCAGGTGGGTTATGGGGGAACACAGAGTAAGCATTCAAACCTAAAGCAAGCCCAATAGTGCTCTAGACTGAAAGCAAGCACTGACAATGACCTTCACAGTGAGGGGGTTGTTTACTGATCTACTCCCACAACCAAGCTATATAGACTACAGAGTTTGATTCTAAAGGGGCTTTCCTACTCTTTCACTACAAAATGTGTGCCATCTGTCTTTGCTATTGGCACACAAACACAAGCCCCTTTTCCAATAATGGGCCAAACAGTTCTGAGCACTGTCCTGAGTGACATACCATCGACATTCCTTTTAGATATTCACCAACTGCTTTCCATTTATGGTGCCTGAGGCATTATCCAGAATCATTCATCCGGTGATTTCACTTTGGAGATAATGTCCGGTCAGTGTTTGAAACCAACTCTTGCTCTAATTAAAATCCCCATCTCACCACTCTAAATTTGAAGCATAATGCAGTTGTGGTTAGATGCATTGTCAAGGTTCTTGCACATGTACCCAGCAGTGGCAGCATAGAAGTGCTTGGATTTGAACTCACAACCTTGGATCAGAATCCAAGGTCTTACCCACAGACCTACCACTACCTATGGTGCTGCCTCACCACCAGATGGCACAAGTGCACCCCATTATTACATCCCATCCTCCCTCTTTGTAGTCGGCCAGCTCTTTTGTGTAGTACTCAATAGGCATATGAATCAGTGTCTCTTCTCTGGCGGGGGACTTCATGGAGCTCCGCCAACTGAACAAAGACTCATTGAGCCAGCGGTCAGCACTGTAGTGCTCTGCATGTTCAGAACTACTTGAGAAACATTCCGTGTGCACTCTGGCTTAGTAAATGACCCTTGCAGGCTCTTCAAACATCCAGCCAAGATATATATGACACGGACACGACTTTCACGCTACTGATTGCACAGCAAAAAGTGATGTGAAAATGGGAACAAAAACTAAAGGCAACACAGCGTTTAGCAAAAAGGTCAACCGCTTGGTAATTGTGCATGCAGCATTCTGACTTCCGGTCCTGAACTAATTAAGATTGATAATTTTCGACAAGGCACCGAAGATCAAAAGTGAGACATCCTGCCGCTGACCCCCTGAGGCTGTATCACATGACTTCCAGAATACTGGGTTGGTCCGAGTTGCCAGCATTCCTAAAAGGCAATAAATCTAAGGGATAATCTGCTGGGAAGGAGTTAAACAAAAGATTTAACTGCCACGAACACACCCTACATGCGGTTACAGTTTTAAGTTTGATGAAACAGAACTTGAACCCTAGTGCCCTGCAATCATCTTTACCTGCGCAAAGCAGCTTCTTCACCCAGATCATTTCCTGTTTCCTGAGAAACATGTAGTTTTTTTTTCTATCTTCAGATAACACGCACACACACACAAGTTCCACAACTAACAAGCACTAGTTCTTAGCACTTATAGAAAAACTGAAAACATTTCAAGAAAATTTCAAAAAATGACGATGAGGATTTAAAATGAACAAGGATTTCATGTTTGGTCCATGTGGAGCGATGGGCAAGTAGGTACTATTTCCTGGAAGACTGCTTTTCCTCAACCTATGAAAGTTTAATCCTTGAATTGCCTCGTCTCAGCTCTCAACTGAGTCAAAGCCCTACTCTCTCAGCTGGAATGCCACTCACTCCATCGACCACGGAAAGGAAACAGGAAATGCAGGCTTCTTGAGATCTCCTTAACATGTCTATTACAGACAAATCGTCTATTTGTTTCCAAAGAGGAGTATTTAACAAGAAATCAAGCTGAATCAACAGAATGGCATTGAGTTCGTTTGTGTCAGAAGTATGAAAAATATTAAGCATTAAAAACAGATTTTAGAAATCCAAATTGTTCAAACTGTACACATTCCTGGATGACCTGAAGCATTGTAATATCCACTGAACAACCTGGTTTAGAACGAGTCCCGGCCTGTCTGCTCGCTGAAGTAAGGGATTTTATACAGTAGGAAGAGAACAGTGTGTATTGTGAGAGCTCAGCAAATCATTATTAGCTTTTATATGTCATATAATCAGAATTAACTCGGGGTAAAAACAATCATTCTGGTCAGGATTCAATTCTCAGAAAACAAATTCTGAATGAAGAAAAAAAACGACATGAAAAGACTCTTAATCAAACTCAAAAACAAAGCAAAACAATGGATATTTCTGTCTTTTGCTAAAGAGGTTTAATATTGTAAACAAAAACTGTAATTGTTTCACTGTAGTTTAAAATAAATAATTCTAAATTCTCACTAAAAAGTGTTATCCAGGGAAAACAACCGATCAACTGAAACATAATGAACTCTGTAGCAGAAAGAGCTCCAAAGTCGGCTAAAATGCCCGTTTTTCTGCAGCATTCAGTGTCAGGTCATAAAAAGTAAATAAAAAGTTCTTTTTAACCATAGTAACGCTGACTAACCGTATAACAAATGAAGCGTGTTTTCTGTTGCAATCAAGCTATCAGACTTCACAACCCTGCCCAAAATTCAAATATATTTTACCTCATTTCTGGAGCAATTGAAATGGAACACGCTTTGGTGTATGCGGTTGCTACAAAACAGCATTTACTGTTTGCTGCATTTTTGCTGGCAAAAGCAGTGCATTTTAAGACCCAACGAGACACCTGGGTGAAAGATCACTTGTGAGTGACGTACTTCCGTTTGGGAGGAGTATAGTGCTTGAACATATGTGGCTTGAACAACCACATTCATTTACACCTGTCCAGTTTCATCTGAAATGCATCCCAGACCACCTCCTGAAGTGGTTTGAAAGATCGGATTTATATCCGTCTCAAAAACGTTTCGGAGGGCATTTAGACCTGGTCTTTTTACGATCCGATAGCTATCTGATCACAGAAAATGCATGAAGTGACCTGGTGTAAAAAGCCCCTTAGATATTTTCTACCCCATCACACAACAGCTAACAAATAGGCAGGCTGAACCTCATCACATGCTTCGTCCGAAATACACGAATCCGGCCAGCTGCATCGTTTTGATCTAGTGTTTGGCTGAGGAAAGCGCTGTCTGCCTCCTCTGCATATATCATCTCACATTATCAGGTTTCATTGTGACTGACAGGGTAAAGAAGGTAAAGTGGCTTCACCCAATCCAAATAACATGACCAGTTTTGCTTTCTTGGACTCCTAAGCACCAAAAGCTGATAAGCATAAATGTGGCTTGGGTCTTCAAGCCTAGCTTTGGATTTCTATAAGCTTCAGTTATGCAATGGTACAACTAAACAGGGTCTGAGGCAAGCTGCTTTTAAGATCCAGCTACTCAGAAACAAAAGAAATATCACATGGTCAAGTTCTCCTTTATCCCCCGAAATTCAGTGCAGGATCAGGATAACAAACAAGAAACCACAATTAAAACAAGTTTCTTTACACTGGAAAACCCGGTATATATTTGAGTAAACAAGAAGGTTAGTAATCAGTAGCAGGTTAGTAGTTAAAAGTTAAATTTTTAATTAAAAGGCTAAAATATAAAACAGAGAAAGACATTTTCTCTCTAAGCTAACTTCGTTAAAGGAGTCACTCAATACACCATTTTGGCAAGTTAGTGCTCTCTGTGTAATGCATTTGAAGGTGTTTCTTTAAGTTTAAATAATGCATAAGGCAAGAAATCCATTTAAAAAAGATGCCTGAGCCGGATTTATTTTTAAATAAACATGTTAAACTCTGCTTAGTTTTGAATTTCATTTTATTTAATTTTCAGTCCACAGGAACAAAACTGAATCCTCATTTCTGCTCCTTACCAGGACCAAGATTTTATTGTGCAATTTAATTTTAAATGCATTTTGTTTTAAATTAAAACATTATTACTCGTACAGTTGAAGTAGAGAAGTCATTACGTTATGTTGTCCCTCTCAAAGCCGATATTATGTCCAAATTAGAACATGGTTCACAAGGTTTTAAACAGATTTTACTCGTTATTTCAAGACAAATTAAGGAGATAAAAGGTCTAAAGTATTGAATTTGCATTTGGTAGCTGCTCATGGGAGCTCTTAATATGAGGTCCAAAGAGGTTTGATGTAAATCATCATTCATCACTCACTAGACAACAAGAAGACATGACAACAGAACAAAGGAGAGATTTCTATAACGTTTAGGCAGCAAATACCCCGTCAAGCTAGCTTTGACACTGAAAAAGGTGATTAACATTTCTTATTAACACCTAAAAATCCACTCAGTGTCCAGCTAACTCCAGCTAACAGCTGTAGCATACTATACTTAAAAATGTTCACAACATTTACTGTTAACCATAGCCAGTATGCTTGGATTAGCTATCCTGACAGGATTTCAAATCAGATTTGGCAGATTAGCACATTTTAGCAAGCTAATGTGCGCAGAGAATATAGTGATCATTTATAGATATGACATCTAGTCACGATAGCAACTAAGCTATTATATAATGCTGGTTACATAGCATAGAAAAGTTTATAAACAGAGGTTAACAGAGGTTAAAAAAGACAGAGAAATTGAGAAACACATGGGTGAATATGAATATTAGGCTGGAGAGAATAAATGTTTCAGAGAGAGACAGAGACAGACAGACAGACAGAAAGAGAGAGAGAGAGAGAGAGAGAGAGAGAGAGAGAGAGAGAGAGAGAGAGAGAGAGAGAGAGAGAGAGAGCCCTATTTCTTACTCTTAAGGATAAAATCTAACAGTGAAGTGCAGGCTCGACCGTCGTTACTCATTCTGGGACTCTGGAGGCTCAAGTGCCATCATTCACAAAAGGGTCAAGAGGAACTGTTATTACTGATATCTTACACTTCAACAAACCACAACAGCACACTAAATCCAGGAGGACATAAATAGTTTTGGCTTTCTCAAAACTCCTTGAGGTCGCTAATGACACTGGGAACAAGCTTCAAATCAGCAGTCGAGTATTAATCATGGTCTGGCTCTTTAAGTATTATCATACTTTATTTCATGAGCAACACTTTAAGCTGGCTAAGAAATGTATGAAACATGCATCCCAATAGCTTTAAAAATTATCATGATTAAGGTATTTTTTTAATAAAAGACATTCAAGGGACATTACAGAAGCCCTCTTGTCTACTGACTCATCTTCAGTGCTCTGAGAAGGCTTTATCTGTGGCAAGAAACACAAGCTCTGTTGCTGAATTCTGTATTTAGTGGCTGTAAGACAGTGCGTAATTCATAGTGTTCATAAAGTCCAAACCTGCGGCGAGGCTTGACAGCTGAGCTAATCAGTCATGCTGAGAGAAACACATGGAGACACAAAGCAGACCTAGCCCGTCCTCGGTCATAAACACTCACCGATTCTCAACCACAGTGTCTCATACTCTCAAAATCTCATAAAAATTTCTAGGTGTCATTCACTAACAGTCAATTAATTCACCTTACGGTACTAGAGCATACACATTTACGGCATTAAGCAGACACCCTTATCCAGCGTGACTTACAACTGAGCAACTGAGGGTTAAGAGCCTTGCTCAGGGGCCCAGCAGTGGCAGCTTGGTGGACCTGGGGTTCAAGCCCATGACCTTCCGATCAGTAGCCCAACACCATAAACACTGATAAACATTTATTACTAACACCTAAAAATTGACTAGGTGTCCAGCTAACAACAGTATCATAACAGAGAAGACTGAGAAATGCTCACAATGTTTACTGTTAACTATGGCCAGCATGCTAAGATTAGCTATTCTGAAAGGGTTTACAATCTGATATTTCAGTAATTTCTGTCCAGCTCTTTAAAAATCCTGTCAGGTTATCACATTTTATTTCTGCTCAAGCTAGCATGTTAGTTTTTATATAATGCTAGAACGCTAGCACGATCAGCAACAATTATGGACACTGAAGAATCAGTTTTTTCATAAATAATGTTAGCTTCTGCTAGATACAGTAGCTAACAAACTCTGTAAATAAACAACAGACTTTTGTGGTGTGCTATATATTCAGCATGTTTTAATGTAATAAACTCGCTGCATTATGGTATGTTGGGAAAGATATTGTACACTAAATTGAGCTTTCATCCACATCTATAGCACAATAGCTAAAATATTTTTGCAAATGTGGACAAATTGCTAGCTTGGGTGCCCGGGACAAAAGGTTTACGTATCCTGGATAGGTAGAAATATCAATTAACTTGAACAGATTCTAGTAGTTACAGAATACAGAAAAGGGAAATATGAAGGGATGTGGGAACAAAACAGAAGAAAAAGAAACATTGTACAAAAGAGAAGCTGTTATGAACAAAGACTTTGGTTACATGTATTCTACATTTTTATTTTACATAATCTACAGGATATTAATACAAATAATTAGCATTTTACCTTGTTTGACGGTTAATGATTTCATGATTTATTTACAAAAACAGTCTAAAATCTGGCAACACTTCAAATCAGAAAGCTTAGTTAATAGCATAATTAGCAACTTGTTCATCATATTCTTCTCTTTAGCCCAAAGATAAAAGAAAGCCACTGGCCTGCACCGTCAATTAAACGTTTCTTTTTCCAATATGGCTCACCATGTGAATGAGATCAACACAGATGATATAATAGAAGGAGTTAAGCATCCTGCACAGCGAATGGAGACATCACCATGGCAACAGGCTTTATTTGTGGCAGGATGTGAGGCTGGACAATAGCGGGCTGCTGATTTTCCCACCGATTTTCCCACCATCACTTCATTCCTCTCTGGACTTGGGGACCACGACAAAGCACCTTGCCGAATTTTATTTCATTAGATGGAGTGAATGGAGACTGTAGCATCTAGTGATGAGAACAGGCTTTTATGTTAAAGACTTGAACCAAAAACCAAACAAAATCTTGGTTAAGTAGAATGGCTCTATGAACACACAGCTCTGACTCCTCACATACAACATAGCATTTAAATAATCAGAACCATCTGGCACTGAAGTGAAGATCATTATCATCATCATCCAACTGCAGTAGACCTGTTTTCAGTGAAGATTAATCACTATTGTGCTTTCACAAAGGATCTTCATTTTCTATGGCTTCACTTCAACACATAAATCTATTCCATTGAACACCGACCAGGATTATGCAACTAACCCAGACTGCACTATGTAAATACGGTCATGATGTGCCATGACGAAAACCAGAAAACAGAAATGTCGACAATTCAGTACACAATGCAGTCCAAAAACTATTTTGCTATTCGTTTCAGAAACGTTTTTGTGTGTTTATTTGAGGAAATCACTTTAAAATCAATGACATGGATCCACATCCATGGTTTAGGATTAACAGAAGCATGTTTTTAGTATTTTTCTTCTCAATTTGTACAATGATATTTACTGAAAAGAGCCATAGTTTTGTGATTTAATTTTGGGTTAAAACCTGTCCAATTCAACTGAGCAGTCAAATATGCTAACAAGTATAAAAATTAGCTATGATATAAAAACCTCTGAGTTTCTACTGGTTTGCATGCTGTACACCAACCTGCATAAAAACAAACATTTTGTTTGTTCGCAATTACAGCATTAACTACAAAAATGAATCAAATCCAATTAAACAGCTACACTTTCTTGATATAATTTCTCTCAGACGTCTGTAGCATTAGTAGCATTAGCTAGTCTCTTAAACTTTTCAATTCAACTCCTCTCAACACTTCTGATCAGTTCTAGTCAGGCTGATAAGGTAATACTGTCTATTACAGAAGGCACAATGTCTAGGAGACATCTAAAAAATAGTTCCCTATTGAAATATAATGATAGTCGCCAATATTGTATAAAGCAGCTACATAGTGCACACATATCCTGCTGAAGATGTGCTCCATGCAAATAACGCTATCGTTTCTTCCTCCTGTTCAACATGGGCGCTTATTACGTATCAGCATCAACATTTACCTCATCTGGCCTTATCCAGAGCAACTTTTTTTCTCTCATTTTTATACAACTGAGCAATTAAGAGTTAAGGGCCTTGCTCAGGGGCCCAGCACAACCTTCCGATTGGTAGTCAAACACCTTAACCCCAATCAACATAGGCTCAGATGTCACTCATCGCCGATATCTGATTATATCTCATCATCACCCAGACCTAGTAGGTAATTCATTCATTCATTCATTTTATAATGCTTATCCGAACTTCTCGGGTCACGGGGAGCCAGGCGTCATCGGGCATCGAGGCAGGATACATCCTGGACGGAGTGCCAACCCATCAAAGGGCACACACACACTCTCTCATTCACTCACACACTACGACAATTTTCCAGAGATGCCAATCAACCAACCAACCATGCATGTCTTTGGACCGGGGAGAAAACTGGAGTACCCGGAGGAAACCCCAGAGGCACGGGGAGAACATGCAAACTCCACACACACAAGGCGGAGGTGGGAATCGACCCCCAACCCTGGAGGTGTGAGGCAAACGTGCTAACCACTAAGCCACCGTGCCCCCAACTAGTAGGTAATGTTTCACTTAATTTAAAAACAACTGATGCTTAGTTTTAAAGGATATTTGTGAATTAATCGGTCATGAATGAATCGCTATTCAGAAAATGATGCTACAACACATCCGTGCTTGCGCTCAGACATTAACTCACACAGTGATGGGCAGCACTGCCCTGTTTCAGACGGAGAGTACACAACGCTGGGATTAGAGCTAAAAATATTTTCCCATTTCCAGGCTACCATAGAACCAAAGGATCTTGCTAGCACATACTGTGAAGAAATAACATGCTGCAGTCTCCCCCTTCAATGCACCACCACCACCATCTTTTATGCCCCAATAAACCGAACAGGTTTTGTTATCAGTAGGGAAGGAGTGAAATAATCAGCAAGCAATGTGATGCTCTTCCTCAAGCTAGGGTAATAACTGACTTTGTGTGGAGTATATAAAGCATATGAAATGCAAAATGTTCACTTATTAAGTCAATGTGTTTTGTAATGCTTCTGTACAGTATACCATTATTACAAACATGTTTTGTGAAGCTGTTATGAAATCTGACAAGCTCTTTAAAACAAACCCTTTGGGCATCGCCCTCTCTCCTGTTGGTCATTATAGGGAAGGACATAATTCAAATGCCAGGGGATCAAAGAGCAAAAGACTGAAATGAAAGTTACTGCAGCCTTTAACAGCAATAAAAAAGAGCTGCCACTGATACGGCCCATTAATCTACAGATGTTACTTGCAGCTAGGGTGCTGTGCATCTTTAGCATCTCTGCTTCCATGTGTGCAAAGAAAAACATCCATCATCACAGAGAGCACAACAGTTCCTCCAGAATGATCACAGAAATGAGCCGCAAAATCAAACTCCACAATATTCCAAAGCTTTAAAATATTACAGCAGATTTTCCACAGATTTACGCCAAACTTTGGTAGTGTGAGGTTATCACAACCATTTAGCTAAAAATACGATTGTAACACACAATACAATTAAGCAATTAACTTTCACAATTTAAAAAAGATGGTGGTCTGATCTCTTACTAACACACTTGCTCGTTATGAACTGTAGTTAATTTAGACCATGTTAGAGAAGGAAGCAATGCTAAGAGTTACGTACCTGCACACCAGGGTGGCAATGATGACGCACCAGGCCGTGCAACAGCAGTCGGCATTGGGCTGTTCGCTGCTTTTCTTGCGACGGCAACAGAGCCAGAATGAGTAGAAGAGGAGGAAGAGGAGGTCCAGGGCCAGACAGGCTAGAGCCACTGCTCCCACCAGCAGAATGGACTGTAGGACAAAAGCAGAGATGGAGGAATCAGATTACTGTGAGATCTTGGTGAACATCAGATGAGATGATCTATGAATGTGCTGAATGTAATCCAATGTACCAGAGTAAACAGATGGAGGAATGATTAATGCTCGTAAAATTAACCAGACTGTATGAACATGTTGCTTATTTTGGAGCTTATTACAGAACATTTTTTTCTACATTCTGTCAGAGTAGCTAGATCTCCATTACAATTTCTAAAATAGGGTTTTTGAGAACAAATTAGAAAACATGCATTCATTGAAAAGACTGACGATAAAAATCTGAAAAGAGCTGCAGAATTTGGGGGATTTTGTGTGTTTATCATATTTACACTTGGACTATATTAAAGGTTGTGGACACCTGACAATCACACCACATGTATGCTGTATTTACAATTTACCTTCACTGGAATTCAAACTCTGTTCCAGCGTGACAATTAGGGTTGCAAAGGGGCGGAAAGTTTCCGGTAAATTTCCCTAAACTTTCCACGGGAACTTAATCTGGTAAATTTTGGAAATATTCCAAATTGGAAACTTTACGGGAATTTACGGAAATTATTTGGAAATATAGGGAAAACTATATAAACTATATCATATACAAACATAAACAACCATTTTTTTGGTCATAAGCTGACAAGCATGCAAGGTACAGTAATACAAATTTAATAAATGACCTCTTGACTGGAAAATGAAGCATTTTATTTCAAGTGAGTTTGTGTGTGTGGTAACACTCCTACTTTACTGCTTATTAAGAGTTAGTAAGGGAGTTATTAAGTTTAGGTATTGGGTACCATTAAGAATGTAGAATAAGGTAATGCAGAATAAGGCATTAATATGTGCTTAATAAGTACTAATAAATAGCCAATATTCTATTAATATTCATGATAATAAGCAACTAGTTAAATGATCCTAAAATAAAGTGTTACTGTGCATGTACAAATTGGGGAATGCAGGGTACAAATTTAACTTAAACTGCATTATTAAATCTTGTTGTTTTAAACAAAATTATGCTGCAAGATTTTTTTAACTACATTTAAGTTCCTTGTTATAGGCAACTGCATTTTTTTTTAAATTCCCAGTTAATTCCCATATATTCCCATGGAAAGTTTCCAGCCTTGAAAATTCCCAGACTTTTGCAACCTTAATGGCAATGCCCCTGTGCACGAAAGCACAAAACTCCATAAACGAACTTGAGTGTCCTGCACCGAGCCCTGACTCTGACTCAATCCCACTGAACACCTTAGGGTTAAACTGGAACCCCGACTGAACCCCAGACCTCCTCAATCTCTCATTGTCTTGATCTCACTAATGCTCTTGTAGCTGAATGAACACAAATCCCCACAGCCACGCTCCCCCGAAGCAAAACATCATACTTTTAATTCCAAGCTGCCAGACCAGGCTATTATAATCATTCTAACACCTGAAAGCCACAAATTCCTTAAACACCATTGTTTATAATGAAGCCCACAGCATGGGGCAGAGCAACAGACTTCATTGCATTTTAGATCTGTTCATCTCTGTGCACCCAGAGAACTCCTGTCTCCATGTGAGGTTTTCAAGTCTCACAAAACCACACCGTCTCCTCCTTGTGCCTTTCAACCCATGCCAAGCCGTCCATCACGCTCGCTAAGAGTTCACAGGCGACTGAAAACACAGCCATATCTGCTTGGATATACCAGTCCGAAGAACCTTATGAGTGAAAAAGCAAAAACAAGCCTTGAGGTTGAGATCACTCCAGCTGAGAGTGAAATGAAGATCTGTGGTCACCCGCTGGCTGGAACGTCACATTGCTGGGAGAGTGAAAGCAAGATGATTAAGCAGAGATAAAGTGTCCTGCTGAGGAGTTAATCATGTCATCCCACATCCACCTATAATCCGCATGAGATAAACAAATGGCTAATACAATCACCTAACTCAATAAGCCCGCCCTTGGGACTTAGCAGTGTTCGGACCAATCTTTTATAGATACGTTTTACAAACTTGGGTAATGCTAAAGAAAGATTTGACTCAATTCCTAAATACACTCCAATTACCAAAACGGTAAATGGACGTGCTTGTGATGAAACGGAAAGGCGGTTTGCACTCCATCTCTTCCTTTTATGTGGAGGAATTTGGAAAACGATGCATTATCTGATTTCCAGAGCATTTAAATAAAGACATGTAAATCATTCATGAACAAGAATTCGGCTCAGTTCCCAGTGGGGAATGCTAAACATGGATCTAAACTTGCACCTTGATTTTATACTGCACAGATACAGAGTCTTCAACCACAGAAAAAAGTCATTTAAATGTGTAAGAGAAAAACAATCATAGGAAAGACAAAAACCTTTAACCCTGAACTACAGTACCAAGGGCTTCACTGCTCTTGGATACAATAATCTTTTAACAAGCCTATGGGGCAATTTGGCATTTGTAAAGCACCAAATATACCTTGTAAATCTATATCTTTGACAAAACACCTTGTCCCTTTCTTCCTTCCTGCACCACAGGACATCCTGTAGAGGTTCAACTTCCCGTTGTGGAAGGGCCTGATCATACTGAAGCACCTGCTGCTTTCCGGTCTTGATTCTCACTGGTTCTTGCGTTCGATTCCTTCACCATCTATTACAATAGTTCCTGTAGCTGTGAATCCATGCCATTTCCTTAAAAACCTACATGACTGCAACAGTCTTATTGATAGAATCAAAAAGACCCTAGTTAATATGTGGGCTTATTTAAGTTACTCCAAAAAAAAAACCCATCCAATCAACATTTTGATCGCGTCTCCATTGACCACTTCTGATGATATTTTGTGTGACATTCAGAGTGAAACGTCCTATATGCCCAATTGTGAGAATAACTCTAGCCACAGGGATCACCTTTATCTGGTGGATTAGCGTTAGAGACCTTGCAAATAGTCTCACAATGATTACGCATTTTCGGCTAGGGCAATGATGCAATCGATTTGGCAGTCCGTTGTTGCTGGACGCACTGGGATGCCTTCATTCTCACACTAGCCCATTCATTTGAGTGGATCACAATAAATCTCTGGGTCACACTGGATCCTACAAGATGCTGTCCACTTATACCCGGGGCACGTGTTAATTGGTGTATGGGCTGAACTACAGACAGTGAACCAAACAAAGACAATAGATAGGGTGATGAAGTGTGACATGTCTGTGATTGTGAGCTGCTATGAGCTGTAGAAGTTAAGTATCTGGATGGCCTCTTGAAAAAAAAAATGCAGTAGTTTTGGAATAGTCCTGTAGTGTTTCCGCGATGGCAGTTTGACAAAGAGGTGGCTGCCTGGATGTTTGGGGTCAGCAGCAATTTTCACAGCTCTCCTCTTTGCCCCGATGGCGTACGGGTCCTTGATTTTGGCAAGTTCTCAGCTATTTATCATCTCAGCTGAGCAGACCACTGACTGCAGTCTGGTCTTGCAGATGGAAGAGGCGAGGGGAACCAGACTGTAATGGAGGTCAATATAACACTCGCTATAATGGTTGGTGGATGGTGGTTATACTCTTGACCCATGTCATGAATTAGGTGATAGGATCCATGACGGCTATAAAGTCTGACTGTTTAAATCTCTGTCCAAAACAATGGTGTCTGTTGCAGTCTCATCTCATGCATTTTCTTTTTGCCTATTTGGCAAGCGTATATAAACCTTAATAGTCAATGTCAACTAACTTCCCTTAAAGCAGTGATTGCAAACTCCCTCAAAACACAAACAAGGAAGTAAATTAAGAAATTTGCTACCTGTTGTGTATTAGGGCGTCTAGAAGTATCTTCACTGCTGTTCAACACAGTGCATAATAATAGTAAGAATTTCATAATGATGTTAGTTACAGCTAATACCTTGTTAGACCTAATCACGGGACAGACTTTCATGGCCTGATTTAGTGTAATGCTAAAGTTTCTGATATCCTTTTTGCTCTAATGGCCTAACATGTATAATACATGACACTAGTATAGTACATGCATGTCTCACGATGCTCCTTCACGTCATCACTTCATGATTTTCCTATTAGCATCACCTGTGCCCTTAAAAACAGGGGCAAAGCTAATGATAATCTGTGGTAGTTATGGTTCAGACAGGATGAAGTTATATTGTACACAATCCCACAATCTAATAGACAGCATTTTGGACATAGCTGAGATGTTGCTTGTCCGAGGGGTCAAACAGTAACTCAAACATCTCGGCAGCATTAAGGTTGTAATGGCCACACCATGGTGGTGCAGTCGGGCCACAAGTGCCACTTAGAAAGACCTATTTCATGTCTATAAGTAAACTCATTGTAGTTCGAGTTGGGACCCACTTCATGTGTGTCATCCGCAAACTCGATTGTTTTGATGTAGCTCTTTGTTGTTGTGTAGTCATTGGTGTCAAGGGATTTCAGAGGGGTGAGAAAAACTTCACTGATCGTCATGGTGTTTGAAAGGTGAAAACACTCGCCAACCTCACCACAAAAAACATTATGATCATTATAAATAAATTAGTAATTAGTCAGACTTAACCATTTTGAATCAATATACTTTACGCAAAAATGCAGGATTAAAAGTCAACACGGCTAAATTTACTGAAGATCATCCAGATGAGTAGCAGGACATCCAGATTTTAGAAAGCTCCATTCACACCAACCGTTTCACTGTGACTCTTGAAGCGGCAAAATTTATTGTGAGGAGGTTAGAAGAGAAAGGACAAAGAAAGGTTATGACTGGGAGTAGAGCCAGCAAGCACTTAGAATATGATTCATCAGTGTTTAAAGCCTAATAAATATTGTCACAGGACGGAATTGCTGGCATGCATTGATTTTCTGTGTGTAGGTTAACAATGGCTTCAGTATCACTTAGCTTTAGGCAAGTTAGTTTTAACCAGGGTTTCCCACATAAAATGTGTTAGTTAAGGCGGTAGGGTTGTTCAACTGGCTAGTTATCCTCCAGACAGTGACAGACCATGTCTTTCTCTCATTTCGGCCGTGTGGCGCGCGTGCCCGCTCGTGGTGTGAAGCGCGTCTGCGCTATTCTCCGAGATGCACTTGACGGCCTTTTGTGCAGCGGATTTTTTTTTTTGGGACGACCTAGTTAAGGCGGTAGGGTTTCCCAGCTTAGTCCTGTTTAACGTACAGTGTAATGTACATTAAAGGATCTTGACACCAAGTGCTGAAATTTGCTACATAAAAAACTCCATCTGAATATTTTGGAAGTACTAAAAAATCCTGCTTTTGTTACATTGGCCAAATATTAGCAGCCTTAAACCTTAAAATTTGACCAATCCGCTTTAAGACATTTGGAATACATTCATCAGCAGCTAGCGTCGAATTTAGCAATATCTGTATATCTGTACGGCTGTGATTCAGCTGATACTCGCTGTAATACCTGCATAAAACTGCTTCTAATATTAAAGAATTTAATATCGAGTGACTGACATTTGGGACACAATATGGCCAAACATTGTCTATTTTCGATATGGATCCCAAAGAGGCTACACCCTTTTATCACTCTCTTTGTTGTATGCTAGTACCTCACATTGCTTTGTACATTTCTGTTAAAGGTATAGCTGGTAAAATTGTCTCTCTTTCTTCATTTTCATATTAATCGGACAAGCGTTGACATTTTAAGCCCAAAGTTACTGAAAAGTAAGTTTGTCGTGTCCTCTGATGAGGTCATTAACACTACTGTAATAACTGTTTTGAACTAGGATGTGGAATTTTACAAAGCGAACACAGACGCGTGGATACACACAGTCCGGAGCGGTTATAGGAAACATAGGCACTCTTTGAACGGTGCTCAAATAATCAAATTAATGAATTAGAACAAATCAGTATTTAATAGCTATCTAATTGGCAAAAATGGACTTGACTAATAAACCAAGTCTGCTTATGGTGTGATTTGTGTGTGAATTTACCACGCATAGGCCTCTACTGAGTGAAGCTAGATAACAGTAAAGCTTTAAACCTATACACCCAATTGCTTCCTTTTTTTTTAATTCCCAAGGGCCTGGAAAAGAGGGTTCGTGGCAATTAGCGAGATTACAATCCTGCCACACACACCCCATTTCAACAGCTCACTGTTTAAAGACGGGAAGAGCTCCAGACCCTGCTCCTCTAAACAGCAGTAATCGCGTGAAGATTATCTTAATAGGCCTTCTCCTTCCTGATGCTGAATGTGGTCCACCACAGCGCAGCTTCTACTAAAAATAACATCCTCACAGGAGAGAAAAAGCAGACAGATTTGCAGATATGAGCTCTATCTATTGTTTAAAATCATGAATGTTGCTTGCAAATCATCCACATTCAGCAGCCTCACCTAAATACACAACTGGTATTAGTAGAGATATCCAGGATCAGTACTGAGCTGATAGTAGCACAAAATGGAGGATGTAAACATTACTGAGAAAACGTGCTGAATGTTAGGTCCTTAAAAAAAAAAAAAAAAAAAAAAAACAGGAAAGGGACTCAAAAAAACAAACAAAAAAAACCAAAAACACAGATTTGATAATACTTTCTACTTGTTATGTATTTTATATCTGCAATGCAAATTCTGGGGGTTTCCCACAGAAAATTTGTTAGTTAAGGCGGTAGAGTTAGGCAGCAGGGTTTGGCGGAACGCTTGGGCGGATAGACGGTCAATGTTTGATCATTTTACCGTGGCCCGCTGGGTCTGGGGGGTGGCGGCTATACAATTAATTTAAAATTAATAATTTTAATTTAATTGTATTTAAACATGCCTTTTTAACTCACTACAACGCTAAATCAATGAGAACCCTTAGCTTGTTTCTTTGCAGCGAGACGGTTCCATCTGGGGTAATAGTCCAGTTTATTCCGTTGTTTTGTTTGGTTGATGTCACTGCAGAAAACCCCACTTCACACAGATAACATGTCGGAAATGGTGATAGGGATTTAAGTGCTGTCTGTGGCAGCAATCTCAGGGTATTCCGTCATGACTTTAATCCAGAACACCGGCAGAGTTTCTAACTTTCTAACGACGTCTGTTTCATACTCATTTTTGCACTGTTAAACATGAGAAAGTACCGGTAAACAGAGAGAAGAGCGATACACACCTTCTCTCCACCAAAGCTACAACGCCGCTCAGCTCCAGACGTCACCTAAACTCGGCCCGATATCATGATATTGTGCGCATGCGCGGTATTGGTGCGGCTTTAGGTGACGTCTCTCAGCTCCCGGTTAACCTCTCGTCCATGGAGAGTCGCACAAACCCGAGAGAAAAACACCTTGGGCGGCCCGGTACCATTTGGTCCACAGACCGGTACCGGTCCGCGGCCCGGGGGTTGGGGACCACTGAGATAGGCCACAGACTCTGTACTACATTTAACAATTATTAAAAACAGGCACGTGCAACCTAGCTAGCAGGTGAAGAACTCAAACAACAAAATCACCAGCTAACTTTCTTTAAATTTGTAAGAGCTATAGACTAATACAATAACAGGCTTAAATAAACCCAAAACATAAGTCCACCTACAGTTCTCACGGACACGCGTTTTATCAACTGGCTAGTTATCCTCCAGACTGTGAAGGACCACGTCTTTCTCTCATTTCGGCCGTGTGGCACGCGTGCCCGCTCGCGGTGTGAATCGTCTGCACTATTCTCCAAGATGCACTTAACGGCCTTTTGTGCAGCGGAATTTTTAATTTTTTTGGACGACCTAGTTAAGGCGGTAGGGTTTCCCAGCTTAGGTGGGCCGCCCGAACTGCAAAGTGCTGCGGGAAACCCTGCAAATGATTTTGTTGTGAAAGCTTTTAACTGTGAAAGAATTATATTCATATAATTTTTTTATCTTTTTTTTTATATTTATTCTAACATTTAAATGATTAGTTTTTAAACAATATTGGATAAATATCGGTATCGGTTACACCAGAGACCTGGTTACGACCCTCAGGTCATGTTAGAACACAGACTTTGAGTTTATTCAGTATTTTAATAATATATGCAGTAGAAAAACAAATACTTGTTACTGTAAGTCAATTCAATCTGCGGTAGAACACGATACTGACAAAGCTAGGTTTGAGAGTGAAATCATTCGAACACTATTAAATCTAATCCTATGTAGAGAAATGTATGCTAGCGGCGTTTAGTGGCATATCGGTAACAACAAGCAACGAGTCGAGGTCTGACCTGAAGATACGACGAGGTTTCCTGTATGCTGGATATTTAGTATGACATACTAAGCTTTAGAAACAAACAATCAATCAAAAAAGAGTAATCTACTGATTAATTTACCTGTTAACAGCATTGAACCGTATCTTAACATTCAGGCTGAGCAAGATGATGATATAATATTGAAATTGTGAGAAATTCTTGAAGATATTTTGGCAGCATGGTGATTTCCTTAAAAAAATAATAATAAAAAAAAGTAAAAAAAAAAAAAAAGTAAAAATAAACATTGTACAAAATTTGATTGGAATCTGCTAATTTATTACGGAAACAATATATCTGTTACATTTTTGAATGAGCTACTTTTTTTTCTTTTATCGGATTCAAGAACATTTAAGAACATTAAGAATGTAGTCCCATCATATGACCTTAAATAATTCCAACAGCACACATACTGCATCATCAGTTCTGTGGAATTGCTGACACGCAGTGGAAAAATAAAATGCCCCGATCGTCGCTTGTGTGGAAAGACGCTCTGTTTAACATTGCTATGAACGAGATCTGCTGACGGAGGACTGCATGCGACAATCTGGTCTTCCACAGACGACATCTACCAAATGACTGGGAAGAGGATGCAGGAAAACATCAAATTCATGAAGCAAAATACTTCTCACCTAGTATTAGTTTAAATAAAGAAATATAAAAATGTTGAGCTTTGACATTGTAAAAAGCCGTTTTAAGGTTTCTAGATTTTCACAGATGTACTGAAAGTAATTAATAGCATTTCTTAGGATCCAGTTAGACATTGTGTGGAAAACGAGACCAACAGTGAACAAATCTCATTTAGCGTTAAAGAAAAAAAAGAGAGAGAGAGAGGGACTTAAGTTTGCTCTGTGTGTGTGTTCAGAAAATGAGAGGATTCACATCAACATTCTAACCCAGTCTTGTTCCAGAAGGTTCCTTTACTGTCTACGGCAAGCTACATTAACGAAGGTCCTCGAATTTGCTTGCGAATGTCTACCTTTAACACTGTTGCCATGTCTCATGAATTAAACCAAATCTTTTAACCTTCTTAATGTACTAGACTTAGAAACATTTTCATCACTATACTTATTCGTAAATCACAGTATCGCCTTACAGTATTTCTTTTCCTTGGGGATTCGTTCAGTTTCCGCTGAGTCATGAGGAAAGAAAAAGTGAAGCCGCGTTTATGTGTCAAGAGCAGAAAGTTTAGATGGCACTTTGGGAATGTGGTGTAAATCTCAGTTGGGGTATAATCAGTCGTTTTTCAGTCTTTGAACACCACAGGAGCACACGTGACCACACACACACATGATAATGTAAAACATCTTAGGAAACACTAACCCTATTAACCTGTTGGAATTTCACTAATAAAAAGAAACTAATAAAACCCCAGTACCACAAGTGAGCAAGCGGTCTCCATTAGAGAAGGTACTTCCCAGACAGCAGCACCTTTGAAATTCACCGGCATTCTCCAACGCTAAGGGGGTCATGTGACGAATTATTTTCTGTCATCTGCTGAGAGAAACAGCTTGTGTTTCCTGTCTGGCTCGATGACGAGACCGCCTCGTCAGCCTCGCCGCGCCATACCATGCCAACAAACTGACAAAACAGATTAGCAACACCCAAGCTCCCGCTTTCTGCTCCACAAACAGCATTCCTGTAAACGATGTGCTGGAACAGCTAAAATCATCAGGCGCGCTCACACACACACACACACACACACACACACACACACACACACACACACACACACACACACACACACACACACACACCTTGCATTCCATTTGCTTTTAGCCATCTTGTGTTCCATGGGTTCAGTCTTAGCCATCTTGTGTTCCATGGGCTTGTTCTTAGTGTTCTATGGATTTGGTCTAAGGCCATATATATTTGTGGAATCATTTCATAAATGTGTCATTAATAAATAACCCAAGATTAAGTTAGACCCTCATCTTTTTGTCTAATATAATTGAGTAATTCTTATAATTTCATCATGGAGAGCAGAAAACGTACCATATTCTCCAAGTCGCATGCTGTTGAGTTCCTATGAGCAAGATACAAAATGACCGGCATAAATAGACAGCTATTTATTTAAATTTTACGTGTGCGGTACAGAGGCATGATGTTCCTGGTAGGGGCAAATGACAAAACGACATACAAGTGGTTAAATTACATGAAAGAAAGTTTAAGAGACTGTTAAGAGAGCATGATGCTGATTCAGGTAGCCTGTTTTGCTAATCTGTTAATAATTCGGGCATTAAACTCAGCACATAAATGAAATGAGCCTTTTCCTCATTAATGAATACATTATTTAATTTGTACTCAGTAAGTACCTAGCTATTGACCAGCTGATCAGTTCACACAACAAATGTGACAGGGTCGCTGTATGCGTTCTTGTGCGCAGGATTATAAGGTGCTATGCGGTCATTAAATAGGCTCTGACTACAAAAGATTTAGCAACATATTTTGTGCCTCAAGATGCTTTATAAACTGCTCACGCATACAATCATTGTATGTCCAACGTGTAGGATTTTCTGTAAATGAGGCCCCAAGTTCTTTTTGAAACCCGAAACCCCCTTGCATTGCATGAGAAGCACTTTGTCCCTTTGACCCCCAGCGCTACGCACTGAGAGAGAACAGCACTGTCACAGACTAGCTCCATCTCCCCCTCACCGCGTACAGGGAGTGGAAAAACCTGCAGTACTTCAGCTCCAACAGGAAAGAAGTGCTGTTCACTTGGAAAGGTGCCTATTAAGGGCTTTAAAGGGATGGCTAGAGTTACTAGAGAGAGTACTGTTTTACAGCACTGATGGCTAGCTGGCAAGAGGGAAAGCACACGTCGACCTTGCCTCATGAAAAGGACAGGAGACGTTGTCGGGTCAGACAGCATTAATACACATTCATAAGAATGAATACACAATGAGGACATAGCTTGTTGAATAGGCTTAATTTAAAAACGAACATTGGTTCCGCATGATTTAAGTGACTAGCGTCTTTGCGACGTGTTCGTACATACATGATTTCAGCTCAGAATTCAATCAAACACCAAGTATACAAATGAGCTGAGAATCGAACCCATGACCCTGGAGTTTTACACCCAATACCACAACACTAATATTTGCTGTATTTCAGATTAGCACCAACATCCTTATGAGATTTCACACCGTAACTGGTTTAACGTTAACAATACGTGGATTGATCACGCTCACATTAAATCATTCAATATGCCCATTAAGAAACTTAAAAACCTAAATAAATGTTCATGTAAACAATCACGAGGAATCCCATTTTCTTGAGATACGTAATATTTTACTGTAAATTTATTCTTTAATCTCTCATCATTAAAAACCAAATCCAGCTAATCGTTTTAAACGTGATCTAGCATGCAGAAGAAAAACGCAGGATAGTCCTAGCGACAGAGCATTACTAGTGGAAAGACAAAGATAAGCATTCATTTTCTATGTTCCTGTGAGTTCTTAACTTTATGCGACTTAGATGTGTTGCATTAAGATAACGAATTCAAACCTCAAACGATTCCTCAAGTTACTATGCACTGCTCAAAAGTTTAATCTTGACCTGTAATACACAGTCTTATTACATGTAAATAAAGACATTACGAAAAAAAAAATAAAAATAAAACTTGGAATGATGATGGAAGATCACTGGTGTCTCTGCACGGTGTTTGTAGCTAATGCAGTTAACTTCTTACGTGTAAAATACGGTATGAAAATCCAAAAAATAAATCAATAAATAAACAAACAAACAAACATAAAAATAATTGCTACAGATTGTTATTTCATTTGTGTTTATCTAGTGCTTTCTGACGGACAGAAAATTAATGCTAATCTGCTGACAAAGCTAACACAAAACCTGAAATGTAACATATTTCCATACTACTTTTTTACTCTAGTAAAACATTGTGTGAAAGAATTTGTTTTGGTTGCATTTTAACCACTACCCTAAAATGCCCACAAGAGACAAACTACAAGCAGAGTCCCTAATCTGAATCTTCGAGTAACTTCTGTTTTATGTAGCATTGCACACAACCTGTGGTTTTAGCCTCACAAAACTATAAATGTTGAAATGCTGGAAACTATTCCTTGTTCCTGTTAGTAACCTGCTAAAAATCGTACACAAACCTATTTATATATTTTTCCTCCCTGCCGCTATGGTTTTTAGAGATATGCTAACATCTCCAAAATACTAACATACAAACAAGATACTAACATCTCCAAAACAAAGCCAAAATGATATAATTTGGCACGATGACATTTCTGCACTGTGTCGAAGATATTTGTATACATTTGTAACATACATTAGAGATGCATCTCTAATATGATCAGTAACAATGAGTCCCTACGCGATATACCCCTTTTTGGTTTTTTGTTACTGGACAACCAATCACAGTCTTCAAAAAAACAATGTTTCCATACCTAGTAACGGGTTAAACTCCGCCTCCACTCTAAAAATAAAAGTTGTTGTATTTACCTTGGTCAGATCTGCTCTGAGATCAGTCTTGGATTACTTTTAAGATAAGATTCCTAGTTGGAAATTTTTATGCTAAATTAGGAGCTCTCGGAGATCATTCTTACAATCTTTATAAAACATTTCCATGTAACAAAGGAAGAGTCTACAAATATGTGAAAATGAAACTCATGCCGTGTCACAAGCCTTCTGAGCTCAGCTATTAACTAATGTGCAAACATGGCCCAATGCAAACAGAACAACACACAGGAACAAAACTGGGGCAGCTGTAATTACAGAGACATGAAGGGAATACGATAAAAAAAAATAAAATAAAATTCTTTTGTGCTAAAGTCAAAGCGCTTATAGATGTTAATAAATCGTTCATAGGAACCGTGTTGTCATGTCATGTTCGGGGTGAAGGCCTTGATATCATATTCGAGTTTCAATCAAATATTTTATTTTTCCCACCATACACAGAGGATGTATGCTCAGTATATGTAAGGCAGCGGTGTCCGATCTTATCCACAAAGGGCCGGTGTGGGTGCAGGTTTTCATTCCAACCAAGCAGAAGCCACACCAGAGTCTACTAAAAGCCAAGAACAACTGATTAAACAGGTGGAATCAGGTGTAGCTTCTGCTTGGTGGGAATGAAATCCTGCACCCACACCGGCCCTTTGTGGATAAGATTGGACACGGCTGATGTAAGGTATAACATATGACAGAAGGTGAAGTCGGTTGAAGGTAACTGAGGTATCTTACAGTATGTTTATTACTATATTTCTTCTTTATCTGAAAGCAATCGTATTAACACTGCTTCCATGTGAACAGACCTCAAGATGCAACAACAGATAATACCCCAGACCTTCTAAACTCATCATCCTGGTGACCCACGCTTGAATATTTATGCCAGGTTATTAATTATGAATACAATTCTGCAGATGCAGAGGCAAAGTCGGGCGGTCGTCTGCCTCTTTGTTCTTTTATTCGGCTTACAAAAAAAAAAAAAAAAAGGAGCAGGTTGAGAAAAGAAGCTTCTGTCGAGATGAAATGTGGGACAAAATTCACAATTAAGAGAGTGAGGTGAGGAGAAGGCTTGGCCTGGTGTAGCTGGGTTAAGTCGTATGTGATGCCCGAGTGGCATCGTGGAGGACGGATGGTTGGGCAGGCGAACTGGCGGCGGGCGATAGGTCTCCCCTCCCCCACCCTCAGCTGTGCTGTACGCTACATGCCAGATTAGCTTAACTCACGTCGCAGAAGACAACAAATACAAATCCGAGCACTGATACTCACTGATGTCCTTCTGACTGCATAGTCAATGCTTCAGATCTAACAAGACAACATGTCTTTATGGCGATTGATTTAAAGGAAATACTTGTAGCTGTGACAGTAGAACTGATTTAAATGTAATATGGCACGTGCCTTTTGTTTACTGTTCACACCGTGATGTCGATTTAACGTCACCTGCCGGGCACAGGACTAAAGTGTTTCAGAAGCGTTTTTACTTTTTTACTAGAAAAAAAACACTTATGCATGAACCAGCTGTATGAAGAGAAACCGAGAAAATTCAGTGCAAATGATAATATTCATCTAAAACTATTTTTTAACGAGTAAGAGTTCCATATCGCTATCACACATCATGATCAGGCATTCTTAACTAAACTGAACGTGTTGTGTTTCTGCTGAACAATCAGAATACACACGGAGCGACACACGGAGAATGAGACACTGTGACGCATACACAAGGCCTGAAAATGTAGGCCAAGCAGACATGTACTCAGCGGCGACAAACAGGAAATAAACCCTGAATCATTTTGGTTTGTTGTATGACAACCGGTTGTGCGGCAGTCTATTCAAACGTGGCTGTACTCACGCTCTCTCCGAACTAGGAAAATAACAAAATAAAAATGCTGGGAATTCCTCATCCTCATCTACTCAGAAGTGTTCCAGACAGAAAACAAGCAGCACTTCATACTGTTAAATTATTCTAGAAAATCGAGAAATATTTCCTTTGAATCAATCTCTATACAAAGGTATCATCTGGTAAAAATAATGGTTGTCTGACTAAACGGTCACTAACAAAAGACAACAAGGAGGCCATTTTTTCCCCTACTCGAGCACCTCTGATCATCTTTTCCACTTGTTCTACTTTCTGTTTTTCCAGTCGGGGTCGCCACAGCAAATCATCTGTTTCCACATAACTTTATCCTTGGCATCCTCTACTCTTGCACCAATTTAATTAATGTCCTCATTTAACACATCCATATATCTCCTCTTTGGCCTTCCTCTCGACCTCTTACCTGGAAGCTCCATCTCCTACATCTTTCTACCAATATAACCATCTCAATCTATCCTCTCTGACCTTGTCCCCAAAACAGCCAACCTGAGCTGTCCCTTTGAAGTGCTCCTTCCTAATCCCGTCCATCCTCGTCACTCCTAAAGAGAACCTCAACATCCTCAGCTCTGCGACCTCCATCTCTGACTCGTGTCTTTTCCTCACTGCTACAGTCTCTAATCTGTACAGCTGAGCTGCTCTCACTACTGCCTTCTATACCTTTTTTTCACTTCTATGAACTGAAATCTCAAACAACTCCATTATCATTTGCTCATTCCAGCATTCCCAAGTTAAATATGAGTGGGATTTGTTTCTCTTTGGCCTCAGGCTTTGTATCAGACTAAGAAAAATCATCTCCTTTGCGTTAGTCGCCCACCATCCACCCCCAACCCCCAAACCCCCAACCGGTCACTCTTCCACTTTTGTCTTTTCATTGCCAATTCTATTTTATGAAGTCTTTAAGTTAATTACCTCTTCCTCTGTACATCTTTTTATATCTCAACGATATTTTCCCTTCCGCTGCTTCTTAATAACCACCCTTTACCTCTATACAGCAACAGCTGACTGACTCGACATTTCACACTACTGAGGTTGATTGTTCTTAAGGCTTCTTAAAAGACCTTAAAAAAAATGAGCCAGAAATTATTCAGTAGTTCATTGTTAAATATTAGAAATAATAAAAATGTTGAGTAATCGTGACTAAGAGGATCGGTGGTGGTTTAACATTATTTAAGCCAAAAGTTTATTAAATCCCATAACAAAGGGAAACAAAATGCTAGTAATCCATAAACACTGGTGCAAGTCATTAAAACACAGTATACCCAGACAAATGGGAGAGCAGCCCAACACCTGAATCGACAGCTGTCACTTCCCCAGCATGCTTCACTTTGGTCAGGACACTTGGTGTAGTGTTTATTCAGGCGTCAGTGAGCCAAAACTTTGTTTTGTTTTTCCAGCTGATGGGAGAATGTCGGTAAAGTCTGTCATATAGCACTCAAAGAGTCTTGCTTTAGAACAGCCTTTTAGTATTTCTGAACTTTTCAGAAGAAACACACAGGATTTAAGGCCGAAAATCGATATAATGTTAGAGGAGACAAAACATAACGCTGCCAGGAGATGAGGCGGAATTTCTCCTCGGCATTGACTCGAGGATTTCACGTGATCCAACTCCAAATGCTGACAAGCATTTGCAAGCAGCTTCCTATAAGCTGTTCAACCAGGTTAAATAAAATAAAATAAAAAACAAGAACAATGAATTAATAAAGCAGCAAATAATACGATACAACACACCTACTTAACATACACATGGGACAGGAACAGGCTTGCTAATCTACCAATTAACTCCCATTTAGGAAACGGCAGACAGAAGCAATCGATAATGAAATCGATCTGCACTCGAATGAGCAAGTACTCGGGAAATATAAGGACAAACCTAAAACATCTGCCTGGTCGGCTGATTGTCCTGAAGCTAAAGTGGAGATTTAACGTCGAGAGCTGGACCTTTGTGTCTCGGTAATAAAGAGATCAGATAATAAAACAGAGAAAGAATTGACAGCAGCAGCTGAAGGAACACACACATTGGGAGATAAGAACAACATAAATTATCACAGAGCAAATAAAATGGTACCGAAACAAAGCAATAACAAAACAATTCAAAGGACTAGCGTGTGGAAATGGACAGTGGACACACAAAAAAAGTGCATCAGCTTATTTCTAAAGCATTTTGAACAATTATTTATAGACATCAAGCTTTTTTTTCATGGTCTGGTCTTTATTTATGACATCATCTGTCGTCATAGAGTGATGCAGGCTTACCTTCTCTAAACACTGAACTGGAGACGCCAGCATTACAGATTATTGTTCAGTGTTTATTGTTCAGGCTGAGAGCAGCCACGGTTACCTCCACGTCGCTGGTGGAAATTACGTGTTACGACTTTTAGTGGAAAGTGGCAGAAGTTGCTCTTAGGTGTAAAGCAGTGTGTGAAGGAGTGTGTGAATGTGTAGGTACATGATGCCAGCTGCAATGGACTGATGCCCAATCCAAGTAGTGTTCTTGAATAATCTTCCATTCATCCATTTACACAGCTCCAGTAAGCATTTATGAACGAAAGGTAATTAAATTCGCGGTAAGCAGGTTGTGGCTCACCTGGATTGTCTTTCGCTATCTGTTACTTCAGTACCAAAAAAAAAAAAAAAAACAACCAAAGCTGAGATTCACATCTCCAACACCACCAACCAAATCAGCGTCATTTAATACGCTGGAAGGATCTGATCAAATCTATGTCCTTCTAACGAAGTGCAAGCACAGACATGTGAAAAATGCAGAATTGTAGCCAAGACCAAGATTTGAGACTTGAGATTTCCCCAGATTCAGTAGTTATTCCCCTTCGAGTTATTCCCAAGTTTATACACTCAGAATAGCCTTGCATGCATTTCATACAGTGGTCAAGCGTTATTAGACATCGGTCACAGCTGCACAGATGGTTAAATTGCATTTTGTTGCTATGTAGCTGTACTATGAAATGGCAATAAAGGTCTAACTACCTAACTAACTATCTACCTATAATATAGATCTAACTATCTATTTAGTGTTAAATATAAAATGACTTCCGTAGGGTTACTTTCACAGAACCTGTATCATAAAGTGCACCATTTTGAAGTGCAGGCATTTTAAGGCATTTTAACCAGTAAATACAATGTTCAAACAAAACACAATTATACACAATAATACAATATATTTTTTATTTTTCTGCTTGCCAGGTACTGTTAAAACATTAAATAAGAGGTGTATGCAACAGCAAGTCGGCTGCACTCAACATACAACAGAAAGTAAATGATAAATAGTGAAGCTACGAGCTATGAGCATCTTTATCTTCAAAGATGGCACGACTCTCTCTAGGACTTCCTTTCTTTTTGTTTACTTTCTGCATGTTTGGTCACCCTACCGTGATAACTTACACCAAAGAAGTTTTTTGGAACTCTTTTGCATTATCAGAACTGTCGAACATCGCATGAATCCGTGCACAAAAGCAGAATATTGCACAATATTGTTTTTTGCACTACTGTGCACTTCTCACACTTTATGTACATAACTGATCAGTCATATATTCTGTATTTATATTTAATACTCATACTGTCTATATTGTATCTCATCTTTATTGTCTTGTATAATATAACGTTATTTATGTCTGTACTTTTGAGAGTCACAAACAACTGGAACCAAATTTCTTGTGTGTGTCAACACAGCCAATAAACCTGATTCTGATGATGCAATTCATTTCAGACACATGGACTGTCTCCTTAATGGGATCCTACCACCTTACGGACTATGGACAAAGTCCCTCATGGAGTTTTCACACCAATTAATGTAAGTTTATTGTTGTTGTTTTTTTAGAAATATGTTTATTGGTTCAAATAACAATGAGGATTTTTTTTTTTTACCCGGCCTTTGGTCGAAGGTAATAGTTAATAGATTCATATTTCCCATCATGCATCACTATACAGATTGGTTTGTTGAATCGGAACGCTTTTATATATAAACAAACCAAACCAACGAAAGAAAACACACCAGGTTCTGAAACCAATACTCCTAAACAAGTCAGGTTAATTGACGTTCCTCAACTTTAGGGAAACACTAAAAGTTTATTAAAGAGGAATTAATATTGAGAACTAGGTATTGCGTTAATACCGATAAAAACAATCTGATATCGTGACTTAAAGCATGATGATATAACAGGTGACACACCATCACAGTGATCTGGATGTGATTCCGGATTAAAGATCAAAACAAACCTTAATGCAAACTGTAACTGTGAAAATACCAAGAGGAGATACTACAGTATTTGTCTACAATACAACTAACCACATAAGAAACATCTAAAACGTTAAATAAATGTCTTGCACAGCGAGACTGAGAGCAAAAAAGAATGAGTACTGAGCACTGACATATGTCAGTGTATATACATGTACCCCAAATACCCTAAATATGTAGTGTATATAGCCTATATACCCTAGTCATGTAGTGTATATATACCCTAAATATGTAGTGTATATACCCTAAAGTCCCTATATATGTAGTGTATATAGCCTAAATATATAGCCAGGTCTTCAGGAAGATCAAGAGAAGAAAGGCACCAGGCCCAGACAGTGTTTCACCAGCCTGTCTGAAAACCTGTGCTGATCAGCTGGGCCCATCTTCACACGGATCTTCAACAGATCACTGGAGCTGTGTGAAGTCCCCTCATGCTTCAAAAGCTCCATCATCAACCCCGTCCCAAAGAAACCTAAAATTACCGGACTAAATGACTACAGGCCTGTGGCTCTAATGTCTGTGGTCATGAAATCAATTGAAAGACTGGTTCTGGCTTATCTGAAGGACCCTTACTGGACCCTCTGCAGTTTGCTTACAGAGCAAACAGGTCTGTGAATGATGCAGTCAATATGGGACTGCATTATGTTCTGCAGCATCTGTACAGACCAGGGACTTATGTGAGGATCCTGTTCGTGGACTTCAGCTCTGCCTTTAACACCATCATCCCATCACTACTCCAGCCCAAATTAACCCAGCTCTCCGTGCCCTCCTCTGTCTGTCAGTGGATCACCAGCTTTCTCACAGACAGGCACAACTAGTATGACTGGGGAAACTCAAATCCAGCACCCGCACCATCAGCACTGGCGCCCCTCATGGTTGTGTCCACTGCTCTTCTCCCTGTACACGAATGACTGCACCTCTAAATGACCCCTCTGTCAAGCTCCTGAAGTTTGCAGACGACACCACACTGATCGGCCTCATCCAGGAACGGTGACAAGTCTGCTTACAGACTGGAGGTGGAACGGCTGGCTGTCTGGTGCAGTCTTAACAACCCGGAGCTGAACACGCTCAAGACAGTGGAGATGATCGTGGACTTCAGGTGAAACCCCCTGCTCTCCCTCCACTCACCATCATGGACAGCATTGTGACAGCAGTGGAGTGATTCAGATTCCTGGGAACCACGATCTCCCAGGACCTGAAGTGGGACATTCACATAGACTCCATTGTGAAAAAGGCTCAGCAGAGGTTGTACTTCCTTCACCAGCTGAGGAAGTTCAACCTGCCACAGGACCTGCTGAAACAGTTCTACACTGAAATCATCGAATCCATCCTCTGCACCTCAGTGACCGCTTGGTTCAGCTCAGCCACCAAATCTGACCTCAGACTACAGAGGGTAGACCGGACTGCTGAGCGAACCATTGGCACAACTCTCCAAGACCTGTACTTCTCCAGAGTGAGCAAAAGGGCAAAGACAATCACTCTGGACCCCTCACATCCTGCACACTCACTCTTTGAACTGTTGCCATATGGTCGACGCTACAGAGCCCTGACCACCAGAACGACCAGACTCAAAAATAGTTTCTTCCCTCAGGCAATCCATCTGATGAAAACTTGACGTACACGGAACACACTATTCTTGCATTATTTACTTAAAACACATACTTACTTATTTATATTTCAATTGCACATTTTTTCCACTGTACATGCAAACTGTCAATATTATATATGTGTTCGTGTCTTGTCAATGTCATCCTGTACATCCTCAAACTGTGGAGTAAAGTGTGGAAGTTACAATTCTGTCACTAAAACAAATTCCTCGTATATGAAAACATACCTGGCAATAAAGATCTTTCTGATTCGGATTCCGATTCTAAATACCGTATATATATGTAGTGTATATACCCTAAATACCCTATATATGTAGTGTACATACCCTAGATATCCTATATATGTAGCATATATACCCTAGATACCCTATATATGTAGCGTATATACCCTAAATACCCTATATATGTAGCGTATATACCCTAAATACCCTATACACTACATATGTAGCATATATACCCTAAATGCCCTGTATATGTAGTGTATATACCCTAGATATCCTATATATGTAGCGTATATATAACGTAAATACCCTATATATGTAGTGTATATACCCAAAATATGTAGCGTATATACCCTATATATGTAGTGCATATACCCTAGATACCCTATATACAGTATGTAGTGTATATACCCTAAATACCCTATATATGTAGTGTATATAACCTAAATACCCCATATATGTAGTGTATATAACCTAAATACCCCATATATGTAGTGTATAGACCCTAAATACCCCATATATGTAGTGTATAGACCCTAAATACCCCATATATGTAGTGTATATACCCTAAATACCCCATATATGTAGTGTATATACCCTAAATACCCTATATATGTAGTGTATATACCCTAAATACCCCATATATGTAGTGTATAGACCCTAAATACCCCATATATGTAGTGTATAGACCCTAAATACCCCATATATGTAGTGTATATACCCTAAATACCCCATATATGTAGTGTATATACCCTAAATACCCTATATATGTAGTGTATATACCCTAAATACCCTATATATGTAGTGTATATACCCTAAATACCCTATATATGTAGTGTATATACCCTAAATACCCTATATATGTAGTGTATATACCCTAAATACCCCATATATGTAGTGTATATACCCTAAATACCCCATATATGTAGTGTATATACCCTAAATACCCCATATATGTAGTGTATATACCCTAAATACCATATATATGTAGTGTATATACCCTAAATATGTAGTGTATACCCTAAATACCCCATATATGTAGTGTATATACCCTAAATACCCCATATATGTAGTGTATATACCCTAAATACCATATATATGTAGTGTATATACCCTAAATATGTAGTGTATACCCTAAACACCCTATATATGTAGTGTATATACCCTAAATACAGCCTGAATACATAACCGAGCAGTGCAGTAACTGATAACATCACTGTTTGAGATTACAGTGAAATGCCTTGTAAGGAGGACACTAGTGTAAAGCAGGCAGTGTGGCATGTGTGCAGTATCTCACCTGCTGGTATGAGGAGTCCTCTGGCTGAAACTCACTGCTGATCTGCTCGAAGCGCAGGTTGAAGTGAGGGAGACGGTGCAGCAGGTTCACCCACCACGGGGGAGAATAATTCACAACGGCGGCCATTTTCGGTTAAAACACAAACGGAAACCAGGCGAAATGTCAAGCAGAGATATATACGAACACAATTAGCAATGCAAAAGATTTGAGTCCGGATGAAACAATGGCTGCGAACTGCAGACAGTCGGCACGCGCCAGGTTTTGTCCGGGGTCATTGGTGAACAAATCCAGATCCTCTGATCGTCAGGAATAAACGCCGTGTGTTTGTTTGTTTTTAACGCTATAAGCGGTTCATTTTAGCTGATTTAAACTTGGTCACACGGTCTATATTTAGTAGCTCGACAGCTAGCGATGCTAACCGGACCACAGCCTCCTTTTTGTTGTTGTTATTATGATCGTAGCGCGAGCGTTAATAAATACAGCGCCGTCACTTTAGCGTGCACGGGGAAAAAACCCTTTTATTGACATTCGCGTCAATCATTAACAAGTTATCTGGAGCTAGCTTAGCCTTAATCGCAGACACACGCCGAGCAGTGGATGTTGTAGTCTGATCCAGTTTCCTCCCGCATGCCGAACCCGATTCCCGTCCTGCGCGTGCGGGCTGTAATTTTTTTGTCGTTGTTTGTTTTGTTTTTTGCGCACGAGCTGCTCGTGCATGGATCAGTGCTCGTTTTCAGTTTATCCAAATGCCGTGCTAATGAGCATTTTCGTTGTGAAAGACCCCAAACTACCTCCGCCGATGTCTAAGCACTGCAGAGGATGAACCGGAATGATCAGCTGGTGTGTATCTGCTGGGTGCAGCGACCTCCAGTGGTGAAACATGGAACAAACCGACAACGAAGAGGCAGAAATGACGTATTGATGTATATACACACAGACACACACAGAGACACACACACACACGCAAACACACACACAAAAACTCACACAGACACAAACACACTCTCACACTCACACACACACACACACACACACACACACACACACACACACACACACACACACACACAAACACACACTTTCTCCCGCTAGATGGAGCTGTACACTAATTAAAGTGAACTATTCCAAATCCCTTTCAACTGAGATGCCTAAAGATTTGTAAGATTCTTGGTTTTGCATGCATCCTGGGGTATTAAGAACCAGTTCTGTGGTTTCATGACTTTTAGAAGAAGGAGCACAGTTCCTTTTCTTTGCATGGGTTCTTTGGGTCAACCATGACATACCCATGACATAGGGCCTCGCCTTCTGTCATTAATGGATATTGGCAGCCTGGTAATGTTGGTGCGAACCTATCTGTGTGCTATAAATGTCAGTCAAAGCTCTACAGGTAACAAACTTCTTAGTTCTGAGTAGCAACCATGTTAGGGTCTGATAATAATAAAGCCCTGAGATCTTACATAAATGGGAGCCAATGGATGAACAGAATTTTGTATTGCTCCAATTCTCAGTCAGGTATGGCTCTCCCCGCCTAGGGTTCACAAATGGGTGGCCGAATTTTTGTGGTCATTGCAACAGGAAACCAGCTTGTGGGAATCTAAAAGTGTTGCATGGTTGGATTGTTTGTCCATGCTGGATTTATGATTCCTAAGACTGCCTTTGGAATTTTTCTTTCCACGGCCTTGTTGGTTTGCAGGTCCTAAGAGCAACCCTGGCAAACAGGTCAGATTTCACAAGGTTGATTTACCCTCCTCAGGGAAAGAAATGGACCTATTTCCATGCCCATATATCCCTGCTAGTTCGAAGATGCCACAACCCTTCACATAGATGAATCTGCAGGTTGGACTGTATGTTCCAATGCTAGCATTAAAATGACTAACTTCTGGCCAAGTCATACCACATGAGATTTAAATGCTGATGGTGCGTTAATGTAGTAATAGCCCATGATGCAGGCATCATCAGTAAGCATGATCTGGCCTGCAATATTGAGCCTGGTTGAGCTGTTTGGAAAACCATATATTTTGGAAGAAAACTGAATGGAAAATGCTGATAGAGAACCTGATCCAACGTGACCCGACTCACCGTGTGTATGGAAATGAAAGGGAAAGATGCACAGCCAATTGCAGCTATTAATTCGGTATAATTACCGTCTCATCATGTGTGCACCCAGGCACAAGGATGTTTCCATATGATTCTCATGTTGGGTAGAAGTGTAAATTAAAACCAAAACCTAGACCAAAGACATATTATATTGTGATAGACAGACATATTATGATAGAACAGCAGTTATAACAAGCAATAACCTATATTTTTACATCAAAGGGGTGAGGGAAAAACATATAAAAGGATTATAATGATAAAACTGGCTGTATCCAAGCATTACAGAAACAATCCAAGATTTTTTCAAAGCTTTACAATTGCAAGGCTCTGATATGTTGCAAGACGTTTACACTTCAGTTCATAAAGTAAATCTTAAGGAAAATAAACCACCTGTGTATTATCATTAGTCATAAAGCATATATTCATTTTAGTTCTTGTCATAATGGTTTAAAACGAATAACTACAGTAGTACATTCTCTATAACTGGTGTTTGTCATGCTTATTAATTAAAACTTTGAGAAGCTCAAAGACACCGAGAACGATGCTTCAAACTCAGTTTCAGAGTTTGTGTAATATCAGATTAAACTGTACTCCAGGCAGTGTATTCTTGTGTTCATGTAGTTATGTAAGGTGTGTACAGTCTGTGTATTTGCGTGTATTTGGCACTCTTGATAAAGACAAGTGAAAGAAAAATGAAATTGAGAAGATGTTTCTGTGAACATGGAGCAGCATGAGCCATACTCCAGAGGACCTCTGTGTTTATTGTTTAATGCAGTTCAGATTTTTTGAAAACATTTTTGTCCCACAATCGAACATCTGGAGAGGCAAGTAAATCAAAGCATCATGGAATTATATCTGTCAAATAGAAAGCTAATTCTATTCGGCTAATTAATATTTCATTGGAATTAACATTTGCTAAACAGCTGAGCCACCATTGGGAATCACTGGGTATGTAGCTACTTGTGTACAGCAAAAAAATAAATATGCACACTGACACACGCATATACAGTATTGTTTGGATGGAGGTTTTAGGATTAACATTTAGGATGGATGGATAAAGTGGATAAAATCTGGCAACTCTGCTGAAAAATCCAGTTTATTCTGATGAAAACACTGCTTCTAATGGTACTTCACAAATAATGTCTTTTATAGAAAACAACAATGGCAAAGGAATTAAACTCAAACATTTTTGAACAATTTTATTAAGAAAGCTGGAAAACAGGGCTCTCAAGTTTTGAAGACAGCTACAAAGTATTTGTTTACTTTCCATTTATTAATTGTGTTTGTGTGTGTGTGTGTGTGTGTGTGTGTGTGTGTGTGTGTGTGTGTGTGTGTGTGTGTGAGTGAGTGAGTGAGTGAGAGAGAGAGAGAGAGAGAGAGAGAGAGAGAGAGAGAGAGAGAGAGAGAGAGAGATTATGACTGGTGTTGTTTATTGTAAGTGTTTGTTACCTTTTTGGACTCCTTTATCATGTGTAATGTTGCTCCCATGTATATAAAACAGTTCAGCACAAGCCCAGACATTTTTAGGGTCATGATTAAGGACAATGTCCCGTCCAGAGACAAGATGTTTTGTGTTGAGGTTTTGTTCAAACCGACCATCGGAAATACCCTCTCTAATGAATATGTTTTTTTTTCATTGGTTGTTGCGTTAAATCTTACCCATATACAATAGTGCTATTTTCTGATTGGCTATTGTGTAGCCTCTTCTTCTGATTGGCTGATAAGTGTCAGGCTCGACTAAGAACTGAGACGCGCTTGATTCCTGCCCGGTTCCATAGAGAGAGCGGTGCGGACTGATACATTTTGGGCGCTGCGGCTTATTAAATATATGATAAATAGTCAAAAAGTTTTTCTGCATGAGAAATACGATGTGTGGTGGGAGAGCGTGAGAAAAGACCCAAATGCGTGGCTGTCACTCTCAATGCGTGACACTTGACAGCCCTGAGAAAATAATGTACCAGCTGGCAAAGTAATGGAGGTGTCATCCCAAGTAAACTTGACAACTTTTTTTAAAGACTGCATTAGAGTGAAAAAGCATATCACTGGTTGGACCTTGAAAGATTACGCCAGTTAAAAAAGAGGAGACGTGGTGTTGAGTCAGAACATGAGCGGAAACCGATTCAGTATGAAGTGAGACGTGTTTCAGTTTGAACTATAGGAAATATTTTGAACTGGGACTTGTCCATCGTGGACAGCATGAAAAACGAGACCTGCAATTCATTTAGTTCACATTGAGTCTTACCGGTTCAACGAGAGGTAAAGGAGGCGGAGCAAAGAGAATGTAAAGAGAATGTATACATGAGCACTGGAGAGGTCTCATATCTGTTTAATCCCATTAATGAATATGTAATGATTGATGATGACATAACGCGATATAAACTACGACGGATGAATGTTGATTACTGCAAATGCATGGCCTTTTTTTTTAATACCTCAGTATGCAAAATATAACAGATCTGCGGTGGTCATTTGAATAGATATTAAACACCATTTTTTTCCAACAAGATTTACTTAAGGAAGTTGAATCAAAACCTTTGAGTCACAGGGAAGAAGCATCTAGCAGCACAAATGAGAGAATGTATTCAGGAAAATGTTAATTACAAGTGATCAAATGAGCTGTAATTACACGTATTCACCAGTTTGAGGAAAGACTACATATGGTAGGTCATAAAGTGTAATAAACTTTGGGTCATAAAGTGCAGGCTGACCTCCAGGAGGCAGATTTGTATTGCTGTAGAGGTTGTTTAGTGCCACTTTAATGCTAGATCACCAGATTTGAGAACAACCCATGATGAAATGAGCTCTGTTTTCATCTAGAAGTCAGACTCCTCCTACACACAGTCCTGCAGTAGGAAATCACATGGAGGTGCAGAGTACTCACATGACAGTGTGAGGATGGAAGGGGAGCTCAATGAAGGTAAATTCGTGTCACTTGAGTATCTTTTGGTTAGAGATTTAGTCCATTCGGATTGTGTTTTTGGTTCAACCTCATTTTTGTCTGATAATATGCATCGTTACATTGTTAGAAATGACTTGTGTCTGTTTCTCAAACACTTTCGATTATCAAAATTCGATTGTTTATGTATTATTGTTTATAACGGATTTATATTTGTATGCAAACACGACTAGGTTCTGTTTGCCCGTGATTGTTCCTATTGGCTTTTATGCATTGCCCACGTGTTGCGTACTGATTGATGACCATAAACAGTGCACGCGGCGATCGCGAGACGAACCGTGGCACTTTGTGGACAACGCGCACGCGCAGGCGCCTGTTGTGTAACCCCAGTAGAACAACTTTTATGTTTTTCTTTATATTGCGCTCGTGCATAAAAAGCAGTAAATAAAAAGCAGATATCATTACTGATTGTTGATATTTGTAGGAAACTCGTTCGTAGCAGACGTTGAAGAGGCGTCTGTGCGTGTAGTAACAACAGTTTTATTGTGTTATGAGATATTTAAACAAAAAAAATAACTTGTTTAGGATATTTTGCATTCTTTAAGAGCATCGATGAGATCAGGCACTGATGTTGTAAGAGTGAGGAGGTCTGGGGTTCAGTCGGTGTTCAGTGGGGTTGAGTCAGAGTCAGGGCTCAGTGCAAGACACTCGAGATCTTCTACTCCAACCTTCACACACCATGTCTTCATGGAGCTCTGTGATTTGTATCCAGGTTCATTGTCGTGCTGAAGAAGTGTTTGGGATAGTCCCCTTAGTTCCAGTGAAGGGAAACTTTAATGTTACATCATACAAAGATGTTCAATACAATTGCACGCTTCTACTTTAGGCTACAGTTTGGGAAAGAACCATATGTGATGATCAGATATATCACATGATATGGTGTACATGACCGGGTACTTTGTTACGATTTAGTGCCAGACTCTGTTTATACTTCTGTAAGTGGCTTAAAGTTGAACATCATATGCAAAAGGCATGTGGTAGCCTAGTGGTTAAGGTGTTTGGCTACCAATCAGCAGGTTGTGAGTTTTGTCCCAGGTCCACCAAGCTGCCATTGTTGTGCCTCTGAGCAAGGCCCTTAACCCTCAATTGCTCAGTTGTACAAAAAATGAGATAATGTAAATCACTCTGGATAAGGGCGTCTGTCAAATGCTGTAAATGTAAAAGGTCATGAGAAGCATCCATACCTAATATGTGCTAGAAGTTCACAACGTTTCTTTAATATGTTCATACATTCTTCATATATACAGAAAGAAAATTAGACCAACGGAGCTATCCAGCTAGTTCTGGCCAGCTCCCAGAGCACAGGTGGAGCCTTACTGCTATGTTATTATCAAAACAATGACTTTTCTGTAGTGTTGTATTAGTAGCATATTTCAGAAACAGTTTGCTTTCAACTACAACTCATGAGCTGGCATAAAGGTGGCCTTCCATCTTGACCAGTTAAAACCTATAATCTTTGGCAGCTACTGATTGGTCAGATGAACCTGGATGTTTTTTTACCACTATAAATGAAGTGAGACATTTGTGGAAAGTCACAGTATGGTTATTTGCAAAAGACATTAATACTGGTTCACCAGGTTACAGACATAGAACACCATCAACCTAAAACTCTGTTCAGGGTTTTTTTTTTTAATATACTCATAAAACAAGGAGGGAAAATAAGTACTAATTTTGACTCAGCTGTTTGGACATCTAGTGGAAGTTTGTTCCACCACCTCAGGAGACAGATGAGAAAATAGTCATGATGTATACCTCCTTCTTACCCTGACAGATGATGGAACCATTCGAGCAGTGCTGGTAGATCTGAGGGACCGAGGTTCAGTGTGAGGAGTGATAAGTACTTTGAGGTAACAGGGAGCTGGTGCATTTTTGGCTGTGTGTTAAATCTTAAATCGCATCACACAACATAAAGGATAGGCGATGTTTGCTTTTTGCCTCGGATCGCGTGTGCTTTACTGTCTTCACCTATTGGTTCCACTGGCACCAAGGCGATCAATATTTGCATGAAGTTTGTCACTCATGTCAGTGGAAGTCTCCATGGATCAACAATCTCAGATGGCTTGGGTCGTTGTATGTGTGAATGTCTTCAATTTCACAACCTTGCTCTATGTCCAAATTAAAAACTGCAGTAATAAATGTAAAATACTTGGATGTAAAATGTCTTGGATATAGATACGATATAATATCTATTTACATATATTTACACACTAACACCTTTCAATCTTTATTTTCTTGTCATTTACAGGATCTGTCCCTCCTTATTATAGGGAAGTCCACCAAGCTCTCTGTAGTAGGACGGACGAACGGGTATCGATCGATGTCTTCCAAAGACTCCTCAACAGGACTGATCTCTCAGTCTCCGTACACAGCCAGGTTTGCTATACAACTGCCCGCTTCTGGATTTATAAAGGGTCTACGTTGTGGGTTCTGCTTCAACCGAGAGCCATAAACGTTACATGTGCACTTTTTTGTTTTCATTCCAGATAACAGAGCATGTAGATAAAAGAGATGGTTTTCTAAGTAAGGTGTCTCTCTATAAAGCCCTGGCTCTGATAGCGCTTGCTCAACAAGGCAAGCAGCCGAGCCCCAAACTCTTGGAGAACTGCATACAAGGTAAGCACATTTTATCTCAGCAGAACAGCAATCCGAATGCCATTAAAAGGAAAACAGTCCCAGTCACCTCCCAGAGCACACTATATGACATGTCATGTGGCTCACTAGCTTCTTATTAACCTTTAAACAACATGAGTTTCTGCTAGTAATAAAATTTGAGAATCTGTGATGAAACTACAGTTTTGTATTTCTAACTAATTTCCCTAAAGTCATACAGTATAAATGATTGTATCTGCACTTGTATCTGTATACTCCCTCCATTCCTACCCTAAAAAAGAAGCATATCAGCACTTTCTGTGCTTTCTTTGCTTCCCTGTGTGTTCTCATTCCTTCCTGTTGAATTCTGTGTAACTTTGTTATTCAGTGTGAATTTAACACTTGGATGATCCCCTACTGAATGCTATTTATAGTTTAATGCTTTTTTCCTGTGATCATTGTCAGAAACGCTGACTTCCTCCTGGAGTAGTTTTTTTTTTTTTGAATGCTGTGGGTATTTTTCTTTGCAGCAACCTCGAGAATATTTTTTCTAAATATCGTGGCGTGTTGGTGTTATTTCAGGTGCTGCCCAGTGGTTGTTCTGCTGCATGAAGCGAAGCCAATGTCTCATGTTTCTTTCCATCTCTCACATGCCAAAGGTTTATCACCACTCATGTCTTGTCATCGTGGTACATTCAGGAATCGCTGCTGACGCTGCTGAAACACATAATTACGACACATATTATTGTAACATGTGAAGGGTGTAAATCATGGGTATGGCTGCACAGAGGTGAAAGGGCAAAAGCTAAGTTTGTGCTACAAGTTACTGGCTAGTTATTGTGATGTTATTGAGTTGTGATGCATTACGTTATACACCAAGCTACCACTAATGCGCCCCTGAGCAAGGCCCTTAACTCTCAATTGCTCAGGTGTAAAAAATGATCCCTCATCTGCTCAGTTGAATCAAAAAATAATGTCAAATGCCGTAAATGTAAACATATTTGAAGAAACAGCTTCTAATTTAACACAGTTAATTAAGAACCATTTCTTTGCCCAACCTTACATAGATCTGATGGCAGGATAAAAGTGTTAATCTCAAAGAAGATCCCACTTTTCACTCATAAGGGGCTATTTACACCTGGTCACTTCATGCGTTTTCTGTGATCAGATAGCTATCGGATTGTAAAAAGACCAGGTCTAAATGCCCTCCGGATCGGTTTCGAGTCGGATATAAATCCGATCGCTCAAACCACTTCAGGAGGTGGTCTGGGACGCGTTTCAGATGAAACTGGATAGATGTAAATGCATGTGGTTGTTCAAGCCAGATATATTAGAGATATACTCCTCCCAAACGGAATTACGTCACTCGTGACTCGCGAATCGTGCATCATGCCAGAAACAAATATGTTTTCACCCAGGTGTCTCGTTGGGTCTTAAAATGCACTGCTTTTGCCAGCGAAAATGCAGCAAACAGTAAATGCTGTTTTTTGTAGCAACCGCATACACCAGCGTGTTCCATTTCAATTACCCCAGAAATGAGGTAAAATATATTTGCATTTTGGGCGGGAGTAGAAAGATCGGATCGATATCCGATTCGGACAAGACGCATTTATGTAGCCTAATGTAAATTTAACAAAATCACAGTAAAAATAACAAAAATATAATAGTATAATATATTATATATAATATATAATATATATAGTAAAAATAACAGTTTTAACAAATCAGATAGCTATCGTATCAGAGAAAACACATGAAGTGACCAGGTGTAAAAAGGCCCTTAGTTATCTTCTGTCAGGGATCCACCAGCCACACCTTCACCTAACCCACCTATAACTCCAAGCAGCTCTCCTACCTACTAATGTTCTATACCTGGCACTCATCAGCCTCCAGGCTATATAACCTCAGTTTCCCACCAAGCTCATTGTCCGTTCTACAGTTTAGGCTGATGAACATTGCTGGACTACCCAAGCTACGTACGCTACGTGTTTAGTTTGGTTTTCATAGTTTATGGGACTCTGTTTAGTTCTTGGAACTTTCTCTGGTCATAGCATTCACCAGGGTTTGCTAAACCTGGAGCTTAGCTCTGGTTTGCCGTTTTCTGCATTTGCCCTTTGTTTCTTCATTAAACATCGTGAATTGCACTTCGGTTTCCGGCACGTTCTTCTGCCTGACATCTTCTCATATATTTAAACATTTTCAGGTAAGATATTTTACCTTCCCTCTGTTTTCAGAAACCTAGGGACGATGTGTTACATTTAACTCCTTTTTTTTACCAGGACACTATTCTTCTGTTCTGCCAGAGGAATGAAAATCGACTTATGGGACATTTTCAATCAATATAAATAAACACATTATTTTATCTCCACAGATCTGATTTACATTGAGTCAGAACATAGTTGGCTTTCAGTGTGAGACGTTTTTATCTCGGTTTAGATAAACGTACACACAACTTGGTGATGGAAGATAACCATATAATTGATGCCACTAATAGGTCATGTGAAAACAGAAATAACAAACCATGAGCCTCGAGTGTCTACTTTCATAAGAGCCGTTAATCCCCGCTGTGCCATCTGACATGCAAAAACATTCAGTGCTGAAAATGGACATAACAAAACAGGCACAAATTACATTTTTTGGTGTCGGGTTATAAGAGTTAAAACACTCCATTGGAAATTGTGTTTGTATACGAGCTCAATACGTATAACAAAAGGCTCTGTTTTATACAATTAAAAGTATTGTACAGATCTTATTGTTTAAAAGAGAGCAATGTTTGGGGTGGCACTGAACATTTAGATACTCGGGTCTTTACATCTTTAATAGTCATCGTTAATTTCCAGATGCCGGTTGTTGCTTCCAGAGCACCAATTGTATCTCAATGGCCTACACAAACGACTTTATGTCAAACCCATTGATTGAACCCCTGACTCCTTTTTGTGGGTTTAAATACATTTATTTCTTTGTCATTTTCTCTCTTTTCTATGTATATGAATTGAAATGGGAGTTTTCATTATTTTCTGGTTGCATTATGGATAGTTATAGCATCATGTTATTCGCTTTCTATGTTATTTATTTGTTAAATTCATTTAAGAAGATGTGAATTGCTTGCATTGTATTGAACATAAAAAAAAAGATTTATGTAGTGGGAGCATGACTGTTTGCACCGTCTGGGATAAATTGCGGGATTAAATGAGGGTCAGTGGTAATCTAGCACATACTCAGTTCTATTTCAGACCTTTATTTCACGTTTATAAAAGGTGGCTCATATGTCAGCCCTTTGGCTATAAAAAACTGTGTTGGTTTTATCGTACTATCTTCAAGAGACTGAATAAACGAGTCTTTTTGTAGACACATGATGCTTATCAATGACCGACGGTACTTTTATTATCATGTTTTTCCTTTTTTGTGACATTTTCAAAGTCTGTGTCTTTCCGACGGGCTCTGATATCCGAATGTGTCCTTTATCACTACTCGTTAGTTGCTAGAGCACCTGCTTATTCCTGACACTCACACTTTGAGCCCCTCTTGTCCGGATACATAAAGAAGGTTCAGGGACAAAAAAATTAAACGCTTATTTTTATTTTTTTTAAACAGAGTTTCCTAAACCCCAGCTGGGAGACCCAAAGGATTTGCATACCCTGAGATCATCTCCAGCTCAGGAGAACCCTCTTCTCATGTCTCTGTCACTGACCAACCTGCTGAGCAAAGACACCATCAAGGTGGAGCTCATCCCTGAGAAGAAAGGCCTGTTCCTCAAACATGTGGAGTATCAGATCACCAGTGAGGTAAGAGGAGCTTTTGTGTATTGTCTTGTAGTGTCTGCACCAGGTTGCACAGATGCACTTTACTGTATGTGGCTAGGACTAACTTACGTTAAGTCCTTAGCTCTGTGTTGTTCTGTGTATCACCATGGTCCTGGAGGAACGTTGTCTCTTTTCACTATGACCTGCGTCAGCTACTGCATATATGGTTGAAATGACAATAAAAGTTTCTTGACCTGCCTTGACTTGAAATGGTGCTTTGATAGACAACTTTGATAGACAAACGAAAGCAGAGCATGTTACTGAACATAGATGACTGGCCAAGGTGACTTAACACAAGTGAATGAAAAAAAGAATTCTTTATTTAAAAAAAAATCCAGTTGCAAAAACACAAGTTAAAGTATAACTATTAATAAAGTACGAGCTCTTCTTTGCCTAGGAAATGTTTGCTAGATTCCTCAGAGTTACTGTATAAAGCGATGACCTTTAGTAACAGTTTATGTATGTATGTATGTATTTATTTATTTATTTTGCAGAGCTAGAAACGTCATGAAAAATCCATTCAGCACTTGCCAGCTACCTCAGATTTTAACATTTAGACGTTTTAATAGAAAGCGATCTTGAGCGTACAGACTTTTTCCGATGATGTCATCATTTGGATACTTTGCTAATGAGTGTGAGGTGTGCAGGAGTCAGTGATTGTCATGTGTGCAGAACATCAAGAGAACAAATATGACAAAGGACTCGTTTTTACAGCTGGGTTTGAATTTATTCCCTCCTCATACACTGTATTGTTTGAGAGTCAGCCATTTTGGAATGTTGTCCAGATTCAGAGTAGATGGTCAAATTAGCCGGAGAGAGGATAGTCACTACATTAATTATTCCTATTGCAACATAAAATCCAGTATACAACCAATATACAAGCCACTGTGCATACTAAAGTACTAGGCTTACTCAGAAGTGTCTAGTTTGAATTTGAGTTTAAAATATATTGTGTAATGATTCGATTGACACAAGCCAGGTTGAATCTATAGATTCATGCATTTGACCCAAAGAACCTTAAAAATCTGGAAACCAGTGTGGTGCTCTGATGTTGTAGAAATTATTTACCTCAAGGTTTAACATGTTGTGCATTCTAAGATACTTTTCTGCTCACCACCGTTGTAAAAAGTGGTTTTTGGAATTGTACCGTAGCCCAAAGAGCAGCCGCTCAATGGATTTCTTCTTGTTTTTCCTCACCGTTTTGTGTAAACTCCAAAAACTGTTGTGGGTGAAAATCCCAGGAGGTCAGCAGTTACAGAAATACTGACACAAGCCTGTCTGGCACCGGCAACCATGCCAGGATCATATAAAAACTGCAATAACAGCTATTAAATAAAGCATAGAATATATAAAGATATAGTGTACTGTGTACTCAAGCATATCCAGTGCTTATTCTTTTTATTTAATAGATTAAATACTTTCCTGATAAAATCTAATCCTGGAAAAATAATTAGACCTGAACAAACAAGCATATAATTGAGCAGTCTGTTAGTTAAAGCCAATAGATCAAAAAACAGCATGTACAGTAGACACAGACATTTTACAATAGCTCTCTAGAGCGAGCTCTTCACCCAGTGTTGATCAGATTATAATCGGTCGTTGCATCCACTCGCCCTGTCTCTGGAGTTCATCAGCTTTTATTATAGACTAAAGAGCAAAACAACACCGTTCTTTTTGGCATGTAATTTGTGGGCACAGTGATTACAGTAATTATATTTGTAAATGTAGTTTCTCTATCTGTCTGTGTTCACTTTGCTCACACTCAAACTCACACCCTCTTTCACTCACATATGCTGCTTACACACCCCCTCGCTACCTTTACACACTCTAATCACACTTTCCTCTCACTCACATGTGTGACTCCTGACACTTCCTCACTTTCTCACTCATTCCCTGTACACACACACAGACACACACACACACACACACACACACACACACACACACACACACACACACACACACACACATACTTTATAACCATTTAAAGTAGGTCATTTTTCTCATTATGGCACTGTTCAATTGACATCCCAGTACATCCCCAGAAATTACCCATCTCCAGTGATGAACCACCCAGAGGTAACAGAAATTCTCAGACTAAACACTAAACAAAACAGATCTCAAATGCTTCTTAAAATAATAATGTCATTTAAAGCTAGAAAAGCCTGAGCTCGAACAACCTGCCTAACAACTCAAACCTTGAGGCGAATGGGCTACAAAAGAAGATGACCATGCTGGGATCTACTCCTGTCAGCCAAGAACAAGAATCTGAGACTTTCGTGTCCACAGACTCACCCAAACTGGACAGGTGAAGACTGGAGAAACAATGGTCTGATAATTCTGTTTTTCTTCTGATGGCTCACAGATGTTAGGGTTAGAACTTGGACCATCCTGCCTTGTTTAAGAGCTTCAGACTGGTGGAGGTGGTGTAATGGTGCGGGGAAGGTTTTTTTATGACACACTTTGTACCAAGCAAGAATGCAGCCTACAGTATATGAGTATTGTTACTGATCCATGTGGATCATCTTCATGGCCACAATTTACCATCTTCCAGTGTGATAAATAATGCACCACGCCACAGGGTAAAAGTCATACTAAACTGGTTTAAGGAACAAGACGATGAGATCAGTGATCTCCAGTGGCCTTCACAGTAACCGGCTCTGAATCCAGTAGGTCACCTTTTGGATGTGGTAGAACGGAAGATTCACAGCATGAAGGTCCAGACTGATTCAGGTGAAGCAATCATGAATAGTAGATTCTTAAAGGCATGTGTCCAACACTTGTGTTTCTGTAAGCAATGAAGAAATGAGATACTGTAAGGTGCTCTCTGGGGAGCTTCCATAAGTGTAGGGCATCTCTATTGATCGCATGCACACCTGTATGAATAAATCGTGTCTGTTATCCCTGCATTTGGGTATTTCTCTGCGTTTTTATCTTCACCACTCATGACAACACCAGTTTATCATTTTACCCTCCTCGATGACTAAATGCGCCGACCTTAGATTTAACATTCTCTGCATGCAAAATCTTACCACGATCTACTGTTTTTTAGCGCTTCAAAATTTCCGTCTATCGGCGTTACAGCGACTTTGATGTCTTCCATGAGCTTTTGCTACAGAGGTATGCCTACAGAATGGTGCCTGCCCTACCACCCAAAAGAGTGCTTAAAGGAGGTATGGTTTTATGCTGTGTATTATATGCTTCTTTGTGTTTTTGGTAATATTTTGGGGACATTTTACAAATTGATCACAATTAACATTCTGCTCTGTTCACCACAGTATTGAAGTCAATGTCAGAGAAAGATTTCATCGAAGGACGGCGGCGTGGTTTGGCTAGATTTTTGAACCTTGTTGCCAGACATCCCTTTATCTCCGAGGACGAGCTTGTTAAAGTATTTCTCACGTTTAATGGCTCGGTAGGAATCTTTTCTCACTTTTCTTTCTTTCAAGCAATACTAAACATAGTGTTACTACACTATTGTTGTTTGTTAATGTATCTACAGTATATATGTGTAGAACAATTAAACTTGTATTGTTTTGGTGTTCTAATACATTGGAGTTGAATTAAAACAATCTCCCAGCTTCTGTCTAAATATCAAATCTGTTTAGTCGACTAGTAAGAACAGTAAAGAAATCGAAAAAACTAGAGAGATGTTCAAGACCTTTACAGATCTGTTATGATGTTGTTGTTTTTTTTTGACATTTTCTTTTCCTGGGGTTCACCAGTTGTTTATATGAAGTGAAGTGACGTGACATATGGCTAAGTATGGTGACCCATACTCAGAGTTCGTTCTCTGCATTTAACCCATCCAGAGTGCACACACACACAGCAGTGAACACACACACACCGTGAACACACACCCGGAGCAGTGGGCAGCATTTATGCTGCAGTGCCCGGGGAGCAGTTTTTTGTCGATGCCTTGCTCAAGGGCACCTCACCTTAGGGTTAGGAGTCAAACTCTCTAACCATTAGGCCACGACTTCCCCATCATGACTTCATTTGATAATAGTGCTATGATACATATGATATATATGCTATGATAGTTTTTCATCATCTTCCAGCATGTTTGGTATTGCATCATCAAAGAACTAATTATTGTTGAGTTTCTTTGGTTTGTCACTTTTTCCAGATGGGATTAGTGTCTTGTTTTTATCTCCTCTATGATAGATCTCTCAACCAGCAGGTTTAAATACAGTAGATATAATTGGCATTAATATCCAATGTTGTATTTATTGATTGATTTGGTGGCATCTAATATTAGCTGAAGAAGGAAGAGTGATACTGTTCATACGGTTTACTACTAGACTCATATACTTATAATATTACTTATAATACTTATAATATTACCACCGTAGGATTGCAGTCCTCTATACTTGTGATTCTGGAAGTGTGTATTTTTGGTACACATGCTATGCGAAATAAAGTATGTGACTGGAAGCAGTCTTGTGGTATCCATCTGTCCAGACTTATCCTGTCCAGACACGGCTTATAGCTGTGATTGTTCAGCTTTATCAGAGCCTGCTAACACTTTTTTGTCCTTACAGAAAGAGATGTGTGCTATAAATACATTCTACGACTCTATTTTGAGCATGTATACATGGTGAGACACACAAATAGAGAACGAATCAATTGAGGAATAGTTTTTGTGTCAGCTTGGTGGTCCTGGGATTTGAACTCAAAATCAGCTGTTCATTAGTCCAAATGACTTGATACTTTCTGTTTGATTTTTAAGTATTTGTAAGTCTTTAGTCTGCTCTGATTGTTTATTCACTCATTCATAATTGTCAGTAAAACACATCAGCAGAATACATGTGTGTACAAACATTTACAAAATTTGACCACTATACACATCATAATGATATTTAAATGAGCTTTCTGATTTATTTGTTTGTTTTTTTGTTTGTTTATTTTTAATATTTCAGGATATCCAAATAAAGCTGCGGGATGCTTTTAAGAAAATGGGAGACGAGTTTATGACATACAAATACGCTACACAAGCCAAGGTTATGTTTACTACTTCTTCTTCATCACTTTTTCTACTATATGTGATTTTGTACTACACCAGTAATCCTCATGCCCTAACATTGCTAGTGTATATCTTTTCTGTAGGAATACCTCCCTTCCGATTTCCAGGCCCTGTTCACTTTGTGCCGGGAGCTGATCAGAAATATCCACAACAGCTTTCTGAGGCTGAGGGACCGAGCAGAGAGAATGGCAGAGCGTTCAAAGGAGAACGCCACAGATCTGCTCATGTTCGGGACGGAGCTAAGGTTACAAAAACACCTGCATGCCAGCTATCATTACCTGATTAAAGTTATATGCTGTAATGAAAGGAATTATTCGATTCTGAATTATAATATCATACTTATTTAATTACTTAAATTTTTTAACGGCATATTTTTATAGTTGCGAATATGTTTAATGGTTATATATTTTATAGACTCGTGCAAGTCAGCAACGTTCCACACAATGACGAGTTCCTCTCAATGCTGAATTAAAAGAGATTTAGCCACATCCTATTTAATCAAATTATTTTCTGGAAAATCATTTAGAAACAAATATATCAGTAATCTCGCCACATGTTTTTGAGAGAAAAGGAAATTTGTCTCTTTTAAAAAAGATTTAACAAGAATTAAAGGTGGGGTCTCCTTTGTTTGAAAGCCAGTGTTGACATTTGAAATCACCAAAACAAACACACCCCTAACCCAATTTAGTCCCACTCCTGTTTTGATAGCTCCGCCCCACACGTACCTCAGACAAGTATAACCCAAGTATAACCCAGACAAGTATTATGGCATAACCTGTTGGGGCAGCTGACCAAGGGTATATTTTTTTTATCAATAAATGAACTCAATGAGTAATACTGTGGTAATACAAATGTGTTTTTATAGTACTGTGTGTTGTAGTACCGTGAAAGGTTTAACTCTAACACGGAAGACCTTCAGTTCTCTCCAGGACTGGAAAGCTGATCCTATATTAACACGTCCTACTTCTTGCCTTATCGTAAACCTTTCTTCGCTTTCTTTCTTTGTTTTTATCCTCCATGTCAATGTTAAAACCGCTTTCTGCTAATGTCACACATGCGCACTGAACACTCTCTCCGCCCATATTGACAAGACACGCCTCTTTCTGCTCATTGGCTACACGTTTTTGTTTTTGTTTTGTTTGGTGGCCCAACGCAGTTTTCTGAAGCATTTCTCAAACAACAGATACCCTACCTTTAATTTCCATTAGAACAAAACTAGTTCCTTAAATGGTTTATTATAAAAGTCTGTAATGTTTCTATTACACAACCATTTTCTCCAATTTTCTTGAAGGGTGACAATTATTCTGGAGTTTTTTACTTCTATTTATTACTCACAATGAGGTAGAAGTGCTGCATGTATGACCTTATTTGTTTTGGATACTTCCCTTTTGTGGCCTATTGCAGTAGAGTATAAAGCAGATTGTACTTGTTCAGAAAGCAGACATGTTTAAAGGGAAATGTTGCTTTTGTGCCAGGGTGAAGTCATGGATTATTTTGAGCTGCTTCTTTGAAACATTTCACTTTTAATTCTAAATTGCATTATTAGGTAACATTAAACATGCAGCACTGGTTTGCACATTTCAGACTACCTGTATAACCTTTCTTTTTTAATTGAAGCTCATTAAATAATACATTATAGCTGTGTATTGTTTGCATTTGCATTATCCCATGAACATACCATTTTATTTTCTCTGAACTCCTTTCTCCAGTACACTGGGTTGTGATCCCTCACCCGTGCCTGCGCTGGACTCCTCTAAGAGCATGTGGGCTGACTTGAGACTCTCTCTCCGTGGGATTTCCTCTGAATTCTCGATGTTATCAGACAAAGCTGCCCAACAGGTACTGGGTCTTTTAATGAAAGTGTTCATGTAGGACACAGAAGAGATCATTCAGGCACTTAGTTTTTTGTTTTTGTTTTTTTTACAGGGAAGAAGAGAAGAGGATGATGTGGTAGAGAAAATGAACTTCTTCCTGGATTTGCTGCAGTCGTACAGGGTGAGTGTGGATGACGTGCTAGCGAGACCTGTTCTGGTTTCATAGTATAACTTTGTAGATTACAGTATTAGCTTGTTTTCGCCTTGTTTTATCATAAAAGCATAATTGCGACTTTATATCTCAGAATTGTAACTTTATATCTCAGAAATTATAACTTTATATCTCAGAATTCTGAATTAATATCTCAAAATTGTGGCTTTATCTATTTACCATGGGTGTTAAAGGTTCTTTATTCTTAAGTGTTTTTAGGTTTCAAGCAATAGAACCATTTTAGGTTCTATATCAAAATATTTTATTTAAGACTATATGCTGTATGTTATTAAAGATTACTGAGGAAATAAATAATTACTGCATCAAAATACGTTAAATGTCACTTACTGAGCATATTCCACAGGATTTGTGTGAGCGTCATGAGAAGGGTGTTCTGCATGAGCACCAGAAGGCTCTACAGAAGTACAGCGTGATGAAGAGACAGATGATGAGTGCAACTGTGCAGCCAAAAGAACAGGTGTCTGTGGAGCAGCTGGAGTCCCGCATCATCCAGGTCAGACTTCTTATAGACACACACTTATACATGTGAATATATTTTATCATATTAAGGAAAAAACAATGAATGAAGGTAAGTTGTGTTCAGTTCAGACCCTCGGTTTGCACTCATTGTTTCTGCGAAAAAATTACTCAATGAAAAAGAATAAGCAGAATTTCATTTTTGTTTTTTGTAAATTTGTCAAAATATTAGTAAAAAAAGAACCTTACATTTACACAAATATTCAGACCTTTGCTCTGTCACTTGAAGATGATCAGGATCATCCTTGTGATCTGTCAACAATTGGAAATTATATTGGTCAATATCTGGAAGCAAAATTCTCAGCTTTTCTGGAAAAAGAATTGTGTCAATACTCAAACTTGCTGAAGGCAACACACCAACGTTCAGAAACTTTGAAGGTCTCTTAGGATACACTGACTTCTATAGTCCTCTGTAATAGCTTTGGAACTAACAAGAATCAGGCCACTCAGTCAAACTGATCAACTTCAGGAACCTAACAAAGCACCCAAAGCTCCCTCTGATGGAAGTCCAGATGTCCTGCATGGAAAACCTGCCAGATTGACAGCCATCTCTGCAGCACTCCATCAATCAGGCCTTTATTGTAGATTGGCCAGAGTTGCTTCAAGTCTGCCAAAAGGCAACGAAAGGACTCCCAGGCCATGAGAAAAAGACACTGTGGCCTGCTAAACTCAGGAATAAACTCTTTGTCCTGAATGTGAAGCAATGTCTCTAAAGGAAACCATACAGCAGTCATTACCTGCCAAATCAATCCATCTCACACTGAAGCCCTGTAGTGGAAGCATCGTGTTGTGAAGATGTTTTTTAGCAGCTGGAGCTCAGAGGCCTGTGAGGTTGTAGGAACATATGAATGGATCACAGTACAAACATATCCCTGAGGAAAATCTGTTCAAGGACAGGCATGACCTCAGTTTGGTGCAACGGATAGCCTTCCAGCACCACTGTGAATCAAAACAATGCCAAAATGACACCCAGATGGTTTCTGAAAGCGTCCTGAAGCGACCCAGTCACAGCTGAAACACAGCATCATTTGGAGAGGAAATAAAACGATGATGCTCCTGTTCAACCTGACAACACATGAAAGGTTCAGCAGTGGAGAAATAGGAGAAGTTCCTGTGCCATTCTTCATACTTAACAATGCCAAGATGCTGATTATGAAGCAATTTTACAGAAAAATGCCATTGCAAATAAATCGAGCATTTTTCAGCAGTGCCTTGGGGGGCAATTACATTAATAATGACCTCATCTCAAACTAATTTAATTTGTCAGCAGCAGCATACAGTTAGAATAGCAGCTCGTTTTGAGGGACATCAGAAATACAACGTCAAACAAAATATCTGACTAGCAAAAAAAATACAAAAAAAAAATCTCCTGGGAAAAAATAAAAATAAACTTAAAAAATATTTCACACATCAGTGATTAAGAGGTATCAACTCCATATTTACCCTTTTTCCTCTACAAATCTTGCCAATATACCTTAGAACTGAAACGGAGCTGTATGTCATATGCTTTATGATTACTTGTCATTACGTACGGTGAGCAAATTAGTGGAATTTGGCTTCGGTTTGTCAAATAGCAACATTTAGATTTCAATTTAAATTGGTAGTCGCTCAAATTTTATTTGTCATATACACAACCGTACACAGAACGAGATGCTTTCTGACCATCTATCATAAAAAGTAAGATAAAATAAAAAAAATAGAATTAACTGTAAAGGGAGAAAAAAATATAGAAAATATAAATATGTAAATATAACAAAATAAATAAATAAATGGATGAGTGGCAGAAATGTATGACTCGCAAATTAAAATGCAGATGTGTTCAACTGAATGCGACAAAGGAAATATATTATATTAAAATCTCTGAAGATTAAGGTTAAATAGATTTATTCTATCAGCAATTTCTTTATTTAACTCACTTAATCATTTTCTTCATTCAGCTCTCGCTTTCATTTCCCTGTGACTCATTTACTAAGTTTTGCAGCTCAGGCAGGAAATCACCATGAAACGTTTAGGAAATACCCGACTGCAGGTAAAAGCATTTGTAAAAAGTGTTTGTAATATAGAAGGTGTATGTCAGTGTACATTATAATTTAATGTCAGAATGTATATTTCTTAAAACCTTTATGTAATAAGGAATGGGGTTACTAAGACACAGGTTTTATGGTTCGTTTGGGCCGTCCGTTCAAATGGTTTTCAGAGTAAATTTATTTAAATGGAAAGTAATTTCCTCTCTAGAATGCTCGGGGAATTTTGGTATCAAGTAGAAAATAAGAAGAAACTGAACGAGAGGAAGTAAAAAGAACCGAATGTTCCTCATCTCCAGATGCTGGCTTGATCATCAGGCCAAATCTTTCTGGCACATGTTAAGAACTACCCACTGCCCTGTGAAGTGATTGCTGTGACCGAGAGGCTCTATAACGCTGTAAACACTGTTTGCGAGCCCGCAATACCTTATCATCACTCAGCACACGATATCTCTCTGTCTTTCTTGCTGCAGCAGGAGAACGCGATTCAAACGATGGAGCTGCGAAACTACTTCTCGCTGTTCTGTGTGCATCAGGAAAGCCAGCTGATCTTTGCCTACCTTCCCATCACCTCACACATCCTCGGGGCCTTCGTCAGTTCACAAGTGCAGAGTCACAGAGAGGTGAGAAACTCCTGATTACACCATACGATCAGACAGTGGGAAAATGAGGGAACTGTGAAAAATTGTGGTCACTTTAGTGGTTTCTTTCTGAAAAAAACAAGTAAATGCTAGCAATGATAAAAGATAGTGTTTAAACTCTTTGGAATAAACTTATCCCAAGTATGAAAGGCATTCACTTCCCAGTCCAAAATTCACATGACAAGTTACTCCAGCTGTCTGGGGATTACATTATTTTTTTTTTTAATTTCTCCTTACGTTATTGTGTCACATATACCATATGCGCCGTAGATGAAGGTGCTAATTACAGTCTGTAGTGAACGTTTTTCATTATAATCACCCCGATGTGTTTAGACTTAAATCTGACCGTGAATCTCCTTTTCATGAAATCAGAACGATTAATATATCTGTTAGAGTCATTATTTAAGAACTAAGTTAAACTAAAAACATAGAGATACTTCAACAGGGATTCTGAAAAAGCAAAATAAGCATTTCAAAAGATAAGAGCATCCTAAGGCCATGAAGGCATACAGTACAGTGTTGCAGTAATAAAGGACGCTTCCTCCTTTCTAGAAGTACTAAATATTTAATGTAGGATTTGCCACCGTTCATAGCTAAGATGAATGAAATGTACTGCTGCAAGCCTTCAGTCATCATCTCAGCGCTAGTGGTCTCTACTTCATTCACAACCAGGAAGTTTGACAAGACCCTAGGCTTAGAGGGCATCCAGGGTCCATATTGCCATGTTGCCATTCCAGTGTTTGGTAATCCACACCGTTCTGAACTAAACCACAGTTGGCTGGTTGCACTCTTACTTACGCAATCATATAGTAGCAGGAATGACACATTAAAAACAGTAAAACAAGCCCAAAGTTCTACATTCACCTCACTCTTACACCATCAGTGTCTCATCTCACTAATGCTCTTGTAGCTGAATGAACACAAATCCACACAGACTCGCTCCAACATCTAGTGGAAAGACTTCATAGAAGACAAGAGTGGACCAACTCCATATTAATGGCATGCCTTTGGACTAGGATGTTCAACCAGCACATATGGGTGTCATGGTCAGGTGTCCACAAACTTCTGGCCATACACTGTACCATTGGTTCTGACTGGACCAGGCCCTCTGCTTTCTCCAAGCACCTGAAATAAGTTCTTAAGTTATTTAAGAAGAAGAAGCCTTTATTTTTTCATATATATACATTACAGAACAGTTCACAATTCTTTCTTCACATATCCCAACTTTGGAGGTTGTGTTCAGAGCACAGGGTGAGACATGACACAGCACCTCTGGAGCATAGAGGGTTAGAGGGCCTTGCTCAAGGGCCCAGCAGTGGCAGCTTGGCAGTGCTGGGGCTCCTCAACCCAGAGCCTTAACCGCTTGAGCCACCATCACTGTCCCCTTTAAGGATAATTCAACTTTTCTGGACTGTTATTAATTAATTTTCTCAGGTTACAGACAAAAGGACTTGCCATTGACAACAATATCATGCAGGAGCATCTGCTTGAAAGTTACATGTATCCAAGACTCGTTCTTTTCTTGACAGAAAATCAGTCTGTCACTAATCTGTAACCATAGACAACTTCAGATTCTCTACACCATTACACAAAAGCTAAATGTAGCCCATTCTAATGTCCTGTTCAACCTGAGTCTTGAACACGGTTCCAGCCACCAAAAGCCAAACTCAAGGTTACATCCACTTCCTTAAGGATTGTAGTCCTTTCATTTCCCATGTGGACTTTAATACCACAACCTTCAGATCTCACAAATATTCCGGCAATAAATAAAACATCCTAAGGCCCATACTTTACTCCTATCTGGAAGGAGATAGTGGAATTTGGATTGGAAAAACATTTGGACTGTCTGCATTAGTACTAAATTAGTTCAACAGAGCGTATGTTTAAAAAGAACAGGTTATGAGCGCAATAGACTACATTTTTGTAGGTGTGAGCTCAGATCATCATGTGAACTGTTTGTATGTTAATAAGATAAGGGGAAGTTTCAGTGAGGACAATGAAGAAATTAAGCTAACCAAACAGGAATAATTTGGAGGAGAAGTTTGTTCTGCATTAATGACGAGCTTAAACAAAACTGAACCCGTTTTTAAGCCTCGTTTGCTCATACTTCTCAAGACAAACATCTAGAATAAAGTCTTTTCAGAAGAGAACAGTGAAGCTTATTATTAACAGCAAAGGGGAATAAATCTTGAATGGTTTTGTGGAACAAACACAAGCACAGGTATCTATATACTGTACTTCTGCCCAAATAGTGTGTTTTTCTTCCATTAAGGAGACTTATATATGAGATCCATCTACTTAGAATAAAGCTTTAAGCTGCTTTTATTTACGGGGCATGTTTTCTTTAAAATGAAAGCACTTCTTTAGGTAACTTGAGGATGGATGTGTTAAGTTTGGACGTTTTAACTTGCAATGCCGATCTCCATGAAGTAAATGGTGCAGACATTTTGTAACTCTGAGATCTATTAACAATTGTGTTTTTTTTAATGGGAATGTCAATCTAAATCTTAACAGTGAATGAATTTGACAGAAAGCTCACTGTGGAATTAATGTGGTTTTCAATTCATAGTTATATATTTCCAAAACATTGAACAAAACATTACGAGTTGTGCAGGAAATTTGAATGTTTTATCTTTCGTTAAGGCTTTTACAGAATCCCAGTCCAGCTCTCGTATGGCGCTCGTCTCATGACCTTGTCTTTTATCTCCATGTAGATGGGCCAGGTTTGGAACAATCTTCAATCTAAGCTGGGTGGACTTTTTGCAGACAGAAACGGATGCCAGTCTCCTCCTCTCACGCCAAAATAGCCTAAATGTTGTGCTTAGAAAAAAAGGAAATGGAAACGTTGGGCTGCCAAATATGCTTCAAGACACTGTTCTTTTCTTTGGGTTTCTCTCTCTCTCTCTCTCTCTCTCTCTCTCTCTCTCTCTCTCTCTCTCTCTCTCTCTCTCTTCAACTCTCTGTTACTTTCTGTGCTTCTCAGTTCCGTGTCTTTTTCTTTTATCGCTAGTGCTTCATGCTGATCTTGACGACAAAATAACACCATCATATTTTTAATAAAATTAATAACTTTGTAAGGTAACATAAACGAAAAGGATTTTTTTAAAACATAGTTGTTGGATGCTTGCCATATAGGTCATCATAAGCTAATTTTAAGTAAACCTTTGTACATAATCATACTCTGTATAATACGTTTACAGCCAGAAGATGGCAGTATTGTTGCGAGAGATGATAAACAAACCAGAGGCACAACTAACTCTATTTTATTTCATAGTTGCAAAGACTGAGCCCAAAATCTAGAATACTTAAAAGGGCCTTTCACATTGTGGTTAACCCTGAGTTATTGTCCCTCTAATCCCCACTTTTAACCCCAGGTGGAGGAAAGTTTCACACGTATATTTTAGAATCAGGGTTAGTATGGATTTTTACCCGGGGTTATGAAACACCGAACTGAAGATTTCACCACACGTTGTGGTGTGAAATGATGAGGTGATAAAATCTTACTTTTTAGATCCTGAGCAACAGGCAACTGAACAGAACCTGCCTCATATCACACGGAAACTAACATGTAACACCAATTAACAAAAACTGCTCTGTAAATAGCATCAGGCAGGAAAAGACTGAAAATTACAGAAGTGCACACCGTAGCGATTAGGAAGTAGGCCGAGAACGTGTCTGGTTAATTACACAAGAAAATTTAAACGAGCTAAATACATTAGAAAGATGTGAACGATAACGATACCTGCTCAGGGGCAGAACGGCAGTCCTGCGGTCACGCGCTATGTTTATACAGTCAGGGTTGTTGATGTGGCAAATAAGAAGAAGGTTGCAGGAGGGTTTATGTACAGAGTACAGTGTAAAACGTCAGATTATAAAGAGCCAGGATTCATTGTTAATCCCGGTTAAAGTATATGCTGTGCGAAAACTCAAACATAAGCCAGGATTCTGTTCATCCACAGTTTACAATCACCTGTGTGAAAAACCCTACAGTCAACATTAAGGATCTGCTCAGAAGAAACCGACGTCTGAAGAATACACCAAAGATTGTTTGATTGTTTTCTTATAGCATAAAGAAATGCTTAGCATAGTATGTCTCAGGTGAACATGTGAAGCAAACTAAAAGAAACAAATCGCTATCAAATGTTTATTAACTTAAAGAGAAATATAGATATTCTATACCAGTAGTTTTTACTTGTATGTTATCTAACAGACCGTGTATGTGTTATATACTAGTGTGGCCTTTTATCTTGCAGTATCCTGATTCGTTCATAGAAGCCATGATTTATACGGATTTTACATTTATCACGTGCTCTAGATTCCCCTCTGCTGGTATTATGGGCAAATTACATCTTATTTCTTATTGAACAATATGCTGGGCACGTGCGTGCACATTTATTCAGCTGCCTCTGTGTTGTTATTAACATATGTACATTTATGCTTATCAGTAATAAAGCAGGAGATTTAAATGATCTGGGTTTTTTGTATTCGATGTGGTCATATTATACAAAACCATAAGGTATAACTAAAGATAAACAAAATTCTGTGGCAGAATTTCAGCATTTCTAAAGAAACACAGTAATAATAATAATAATAATAATAATAATAATAACAGTAATGATAACAGTAATGATAATAATAATATTGTTTCACATTTCTACAAAAAAAAAAAAAAAAAAGTACTGGCTTCAAAACAAACCTGAATTTTATTAGAAACAGTATAACGTGTATGTGGTCCTTCAGTGCTGTGCTTCACAAATAAACCCCAATAAAACCTAAAAAGAGTACTACTTTCTTCCTCCAGCAGAGGGCAGTATGGAGTATAAACGGTACAGAGTATAAAGTGCACCTCACAGGGCTGATAACATCACTACTGTACACCTAATTTAGTGCTCAGATTAGTGCATACTGGAAATAAAAGCTATTCAAGACTTAATATTTTGGAAGAACATCTTAAGTTCTACAGTATTCCAGTGTAACGGTGTTAGTTACAGCTTCTATATTCGGTTTTTGAGCTGAACGACCTAGAAGTTTTTAATGAATAAAAAAATACACTAACTAATGTACAATTAGTCATCTGAGGACTCGCATCCTCCTGGACGTGTGTTATAATCCTGTCTAAACAGTCCCCGTGTGTCACCGGGACAAGCTGATGGTTTTGTCCCTACAGGCGAGCGTCAACAGAGGTTCGTCTCCTTGTACCTCTGCTCACGTATTAGATAACAGATCAAAACTCCTGCACCTCATTCAGCTTTTGCTCCAATATCACATCATGACCCTGGAACTTGAAGTAGCCCAAGAACTTTTTCTTCTGCAGCATCAGTGGGAACCAGAACACGTCGTCTGCCCACATTTCACTATAGGGGATCTTGTCCAGATCGAACCACCGAGGCCTCATTTCTAAAAGGGAAACGTTTACATTTAGGATATAAACATTTAGTATATAAACTCCACTGACATCGGACTGATATTACCTTCCGATTCGGTCGGCTCGCCGTTGTAATCGTCTGCCCGGAACACGTGCACCTCCATCAGCTCTGTTTCTCCGACGAATTCGAACGTGATGTTTCCGATCTTGTGCAGCGTGTTCACAGTGAGGCCGCTTTCCTCCAGCAGCTCTCTGTAATTTAAACACCAGGATATTTTCGGTCAGGAAATAAAACGCAGGGAACTTTGCATGTTCAAATACTCAGAATCTGGGTATAGTGTCATTTAAATAAATTAAATAAAAATGTACAATTTTCCCTGTATAGTCATTTATTAAAGTACATCAATATGATGCTGATAGATTTACTTTGTTCAGGATAAAATGAACAAACACATCAATATGACACACAGAATCAGACTTTTTTAAGTAGGCCACAAACAGTTTTTTATCATATTAATGGTACAATCTTTGGATTTTTTTCTTTACTTCTATAAGTAACCTGAAGACCTGACCTAAAGAAGTAAGAAAAAAATAAATAAATCTGTGATTACACCTGTGAATAAACAAATCTGACAAAAATACATTTTTACGCCTGTACTTTGTTTTTCATTGCAGTGCATAAGTTTATGCACCTCCTCACCGTCTCGCCGCTTGTTCGATGCTCTCCCCAGGATGCACTTTACCCCCAAAGCCGTTCCATTTCCCCGCTCCGAAGCCACGCTTCTTCATGCCAAGCAGCACACGGCCAGGTTGCACCACCAGCACCAGCGTCAGCAGCTTCCTTGTAAACATCTAATAAAACATGTTGATCTATTTATTATATGCTTAGGCTCAATCCCACATGGCACCTTAGTATGCAGTATCATCTTATTACACCACACATAGTCTAGTACATTGTTTGTGTGTTGTTGTTTTTCAGTGTTGTAGTCATTAAAATGTTTATACCACAGCCAGGATAAACGCTGAAATCTGATTGGTCAGAAGTTGTGAACAGTTTTTGTGTTACAGCTCAGAAAGGAGTCCCGGCTCTAAAGGGAAAAGTAGTTATTATTAATCCGCTCCTTACGCCACTTCTAATCTAAGTTTAATAATAATCTGACTTTAAAAAACGTGATGTTTTAATAAAGTAAATTATGTAGTAGTTATTGGGCAGAGAGAGAGAGACCTTTTTTAGCTTTGGGAGAACAGGAACTAACTTGTCTCTCAGGTGCTAATCCTACTATAACTATAAAACCTTAAGATGTGCAAAGGTGTCATTACTTAATATCAGAGTTATAACGCATCACACGTGCATTATAACATCTTTATTGTACATCAACATTAATAAATACTCTGCATAAGGACACACGCAGGTAGTTAAACATTATACAACAATTCATGGATGTTTTAGACAATAAACAAAACAAATAGATTAAATACTATTAATATAATATCTTACTTTTTCAAGGACGTATTAAAGGCTTATTGTTTTATTCAAAATATTGAATAAAACCAGCAAAACCAGACTATATGTTCCTTCCCACGTGCGTATGTTTACACCCCACCCGCATTCCGGTGTGTTACACTGAAATAATCCCGACCAGAATCATCGACCTTTAACTCTATTTAAAAATTTAGAGAAAACATTATTATTAACTGACAGAAAGGTTAATAGAACACATTGTCTCGTGTAAACTTCGTTATGTTAAAGTAAATGTTTGGTTTAATTCTGATTTTATTTGTTTTTAAATTAAAAAAATGTACATACTCCATACCAGTGGGTGGCGCTACGGCACCAATATGCTACAAACTTTAAAGCGAATAAGAAAAAGCCAGTTATAATCAGGATATTATGGCTGTTTTATTCTCCTGACACTGGTGTAAATCATGTGGACACGTGTTTACATGCAGACACGTGTTTACACGCAGACACGTGGCTTTCACAGCTCGGCTCAGCTCCTGAAGAAAGCTCCAGTGAGGTTGAAGGGGAAGACTGGAGCAGAGCAGCGCTGGCTGGTGCGACACGTGAACGATCCCTTCGTTAAAGCAGCTCAGCTTCAACACTTCCGCTGCAGGAGCGCGTTTAAACTGCTGGAAGTGGATGAGAAACACCGCCTACTGAAGCCCGGTCTCACGGTCATAGACTGTGGTGCTGCACCTGGAGCCTGGAGCCAGGTAGCAGTGCAGAGGGTCAATTCATCTGGGGAAAGTAAGGATTCAGTGCAGTTTGGGAGAAATTACAATTATTATTATTATTCTCTCTAACAAATTCTCTCTCTCTTCAAAGTTCATACATACATACAGCCATCCTTACTTCCATACATACATACATACATATATACATACATCAACCATCCATCTATCCATCCTTCCTTCCATCCATTGATCCATACATACATATATACATCAACCATCCATCTATCCATCCTTCCGTCCATACATGCATCATCCATCCATCCATCTATACATACATACATCCTTCCTTCCTTCCCTCCAACCATCCATCCATCCATCTATCCATACATACATAACAGAAAGTTCTTCAGATTAGTAACAGTAAATCATCATACCTCCCAGTCCCATAACCCATTAATTTCCTGTAACACTCCTCATTGTGTTGTATTCCTTATTTCAATGCAACACAACTACAAGCATTTTAAGTCAAAAGTTTGAGTCATCAAAAAATGTTCTCACACTCCTGTGACTGTCAATAAAGTATATGTTCAAATTCAAGTTTCTGAGGCTTTGCAAAATTTTATAAATAAGACTAAATATGATCCGTCCAGTCGAATAATGTGGCATTTTAACATGTTTCCTGTCAACTCTATCACATTATCACTCATGTGTTTAAGTAACTGCGAAAAATATTTCAACTTTCATTCAGAAAGGAGTGGACTTTATTATCTGTCCTGGTGATTTAATTATGATGAATAGCCTCTGGCATTAGGACCATTTGTAGTCAATTAACAGCTGAGTGATGATTTGTCACTAAATAAATATATTCACATAAACACCCATCTCTGACTTCACAATAATTTATAGATTTTACTGTTTCACTGTTTGTTGTTGTTGCAGGGCCTGATTTACCCAGAGGGCATGTAATTGGAGTAGATCTGCTACACATTGCCCCTTTACAAGGTGCCCACTTCCTGTCCAACCATGACATCACCAGTCCAGCCACTCACGCTGAGCTGCAGGAGCTCCTTCCTGAAGCCTACGCTGATATCATCCTCAGTGACATGGCACCCAACGCCACTGGACTTCGGGAACTCGACCATGAGAGACTCGTGTACATGTGTCTTTCACTGCTGGAGCTGTCTGAGAAGCTGCTGCGACCCGGAGGCTCTCTGCTGTGTAAATACTGGGATGGAGCTCTCGCACATAAACTCCGTGAAGGTCTTAATCGTGCTTTTCAGGACGTGAAGACCGTGAAGCCCAAAGCAAGCAGGAAAGATTCAGCCGAGCTGTATTTCCTAGCCAGGACGTTCAGGAAAACGTAGCACCTAAATTACTGTTGAGATTTTTTTACTTTTGAGGTAATTTTTGAAGTATGTTGTATATCTGGGGTTTGTTTGTAATTATTTTTTAAACAGTGGTCTGTTTCAAACTTAGTAAAGGTATTGCGTAACCACAGAATTATTTCATTACTTGGTTCTGAATATATACAGCAATATCTGCAAAACTGGTTATTACATCTGTTTGTTTGGCATCATTAAAAACACACAGCGAAAGGCTGCTTGTTGGTAGTTTCATGTGATTTCATGTGTATTGTTTTCCTCTGCATGGTGTCCTTTCTAGCTGAAGATGGTTTATACACTGGGCACAAATCACAGTGTTTGTTCCCGAAACCTTCCACAGTGTTGGTCTGGTTTCCGACTCACTCGATTCTCTCGAGCTACGTTTCATTACGTTCATCTACCGTCGTTACAAAAGCACATGGAGAATACAACCCAATTTTTATTAATTGTTTACATTTTGATGCTATTACACACAGTATGGTATCTTTTGTGTCACTCATCATTCCCCTGCTACTCATGCTGCATGTGCGTTGTGGAAAATAATGATGCCTAATTAATGGCTAAAAAACACACACACATTACTTCCTGAACAGATGTGGAAATAAGTACGATCTGTGGTCATGTTCATGGGAATCGTGACACCGATCTCCTGCGACTGAACTCACACCACTTCCTACAGGTAGTTTGGGGTTCGGTACCACAGCAGGCTTTTTGGTCCACATGACAGCCTTCACATTACCAGTGTTTCACTGCTCTGTTTCAGACTAAACTTCAGTATGAAAGCCTCCTTTAGACTTCTAACGGATTATTAAATATTACTGGAAATGTATTATGTCTTCTGCCCTTAATAGATTAATATCCGATGCTTGCTTTAGCCTGCATGAGAGTTCAAATGATTGCCAAGATTCTATTATTCTTCTGCTAAGATAAGATGCCGGTTGCAGTTTTTTCCCCTCTGTCATACACCCATCGGGTTGGACTCGTGGATACAACTGAGAGCATTCGTCCATCGAGCCTCTTCACAAAATCCACGCTGCAGAGGTTTGTACCTCTTCTACCATAGATCTTAGGATGTCCTGTGCACCGTTGCAGCAAATCTTAATTTTATTACACTTTAGCTGATGTAGCAGTTTGATCCAGAGAGTTACCATCAAACACAGGAAGCTGACCGAGAGGTTCGGTGGCTGATCTCTCACCTCGACATCACACACACTGAACTGCATTCGCTTCTGAACGTACCCACTGATGCCTTTTGAATGTATTCTGTCTTTATGAATTATGTAGATTCCAATTATTTTTTTTATAGATTTAACAGCAAGCTTGTGACAGGACACTGCACTCTCACTGCTGCTGCCTGAGTTTGATTCCTGAGCAGGGAACCAACCCAGCTAGTGGTTAAAACCTTTGCCAAATCGTATACATGGGGATCGGACGATCTGCTGTAGTGACTCCAAAAAGGGAGCAGATAAATGACGACAATGCAAGGATGTGCTGAAGCATGTATGGTCTTTCCTTTTCCTTGAAGAATCCAAAGCAGAATCAAAATCAAAGCCGTGGCAGATGTTTTGCAGCTGTGATGATCCCATGCTGCATTTGTTTTGACTACCTGGAAATAAGAACTAAAAATATGATCTTTTACAAACTAAAGATTCGAGATCATGGTGGGAAATTAGAGTAAAAAAAAACAACAACTAATGGATGTTAATGAAGCTCTTGCTTGTAGAAATTCATTCTGCCACTGTATGGCGCTCTTGAGTTGTCTGAATGCGCCGATCACGCCTGTGTTTTGAATGGTGTACTGTCCATTTTGATGATCTGTGAAATGCATAAATACAACACATTGTATGCGTTGGGTCGGAATGCGTCCTAGCGGTTTGCGAACAATAAGTTAAATCACTTTATCAGCACCAGACAGAATTGAAATTGCAGTTGCTGTTGTTTGCTGTTGCCACTGAGGCATTATAGCTTGTCATGGTGTGCATTTTTTTTTTCTTTCTTTCTTTCTTTCTGTTTTTTTTTCCCAACCAGATTTGATCATGACATTTTTTAAAAAGCTTGGAGTGTAAATCAGCAGGTCCTTGAAAGAAAAATTCCCACTTCAACGTATTCCGTAATCCCTCGAGTGTCATGATCGACAAGGTAGAAAGCTCTTGGTATGTTGTTGCCTGACATGACATCACATAATACTGCTCCACTGTGTCCTGATTGGATGTGGGAGATTAGACACTGGATGATCACTTCAATCTGGTTACGCTCTCTTGACTATTAACTCCTGAGAGAGCCCGTGGGACGCCATGGATCACAAATGCAGGAGATGACGCTCCTAGCGTTTTCCTGTTAACAAAGCAAAGTACGTAATAAACACAACTACGGATTTCGAATCTCTCTGGAAATTTCTACACATCGCAATCTATTATTGACTGATTTCTTTTCATCGGTGAATTTGGAAACTGTAACTACTTGACTAAATGCTAAACAGCTACTCGTGCTATATCTTATCACACGATATTCGGTTAGTCTCCCCATAATAGGAGCGCTAAATTGTTTACAGGTTGAGGGGGAAAAAAATCAGTTTAGCCAGTCATGCAATCATTCTCTCATTATGATCTTATGAGCAGGAAAAGTGGTCGGATAAGTGAGCCGTAGACAGCATGACTAATGGGTTTGCTTTGTCCTGAAAACAACATTTGTGGAAACAAAAGGACACAACGTCTGCATCAACCTGAGGTTAATTTTAGGTTTATTTGAACTGGAATTCCAGGAAGACCCAATACATTAAAATAGATTAAGATAGAGTCAGTATTTTGATGCAGTAATTATTTCTCCTTCTCCAGAGATCCCCTCTGGACATTTCCCTACACTTAAGAAATATCATGCGAGTTATAAAATCAAATGGGATTTGAATGTATTAGAAGGCAAAATTGCTTGGAGTCAAACTCACTCTGATGGAATCTTAAGCAAGTGGAATCAAACATAGCGATATATAACCGAAGTACAGTCCTGAATCAGGAACATTTGATTGCAACTGTAAATAAAATCTATATAGTCAAGTTTTGGTGGTGATCATCATACTCGTATGTTGAGTGCTTGTTGATCATCCAATTCCAGATTTATCCCCTCGTTGCTATTATAATAATCTCCCAAATTATTATTCATCATTCATTTTCTACCACTTATCTGAACTTCTCGGGTCACGGGGAGTCTGTGTCTATCTCAGGCGTCATGGGGCATCGAGGCAGGATACACCCTGGACAGAGTGCCAACCCATCACAGGGCACACACATTCACTCACACACACTACGGACAATTTTCCAGAGATGCCAATCAACCTACCATGCATGTCTTTGGACCTCGGGAGGAAACCGGAGTACCCAGAGGAAACCCCCGAGGCACGGGGAGAACATGCAAACTCCACACACACAAGGCGGAGGCGGGAATCGAACCCCCAACCCTGGAGGTGTGAGGCAAATATGCTAACCACTAAGCCACCGTACCCCCTCCCAAATTATTATTAATATACAAAAATATGTATATTAAGTACATTGAATAATGTGTTGTTTATACCATATTAATATTATTTGGTAAAACCGCTTTGGTTCGAGCCTCTTCGTCTAACTATTTCTCCATCTAATCTATATTTGAGTTAATTATCATGTTGAAAGATCAAACTATGAGCAAGGCTTTGGGCTAACATATGCTGGTACTTAGCAAAATTCATGATGCCATCGATCATCATAAGAGCCCCGTAACCTACCCAAAGTATCAGTGATTTGCCATGTTGTAAAGTTGATATCAGGTTGATGAAACATGGTGATCAAACACGCGGCCAGTTCAATATTCATTTCACGCCAGCACAACAAACTATTGCACATAGAGACAGAAGCTCCGTGTCCAGTACAACTTCATGCTTTCTCTGCTCTAGCACACATACTAACTAAGAATTAGTATTTCAATTGAAAAGTGAGAAAAATCTATGATGGAGTTTAACTTTCCAGGATCACTGACATGTCAAAATCAAGCACTCAGCATGTAAAATCTGATTTCAGTCTTTGTCCATTGAATGAAGTGAATTGATCTGATGGAAAGACAGAGATCTTAGTAAAACATGAATACTGGATGTTATAATATAAACAACATTGTACTATACAGGCCTGAAGCTGGCTTTCAAAATGAAGCACTTCTTTGCAGAGATTTTAAGGGGATTGTTTTAAAAAATGAATGTTTGCATGAAGTACTGTAAGCAGAGCCAAATGTAGTACCAGTGAATGTAATCGTGTTTATTTGTAGCCAGACTCTAAAGATCTGAATGAGATCACTGTTCCTCTTCACTCTCTTCTCTCAAGTTCATAGTGTAGGTTGATATGTCTAGTGATCTTAGTCATGCATAAAATTTCCTGTCAGTGTCTGGCTTAATTAAAACAGGCCAAGAGATATGTCCTAAGAGATATGTTTGGAGAACATCCAGAATTGAGCTAAGCATCATTTTTATATATATATATTTTTTTCTCACAATCGATGGCAAAGCGCCTCAGTGCTGTGCCATATCAGATGGGATGTACAGTAAAATCAACACTCCAGACAAATGTGCTGTGTGTCTTACTCGTTGTGATGACGCTCTAGACATAGCGGCAGATATATGGGCTGAATGGGATTGCAGGATTAAGCCTTCACTCTTTTTGAAGGGAAAAAAATGCATACAAATGAGGTTCAAATTTCTTGTGACATCCATATCATTTGATTTTGCTGCTAACAAATAACAGATGGATAATTTTTAAGGTTCTTTTATGGCACCAACAACAATAGCATTGGCAGTAGTTATAAACTACTATATACACAGTGTGAAGGAAAGGCTGGGGCCAATTGTTTTCTAGTCCAGGCTGTAGATTTATAGCTGTGTAAGTAATTAGACTAAAGATTTGTTTTCCCAGTGCATGCTATTCAGAAGAGACATGCAATGAAATCAGAGTTGAAACTCATGACCTAAACAGCAATCACAGATAAATATGCTTTATCTTTCAATAAGGGTTTTTGTAAGTGTAAGTGTAAGTGTGATGAGTCCTTGTGCTAAAAAAACATCAATAAAAAGGTTTTATAATAGTAAGATATAGATTTTTGGCCCTGCTATTCATTATTTCTAACCAGCTATAACCAATAATGAGTCAATAATGAGTCTCCATTGGTGTCCCACAGGGCTCAGTATGTGGTCCTTTCCTTTTCTCCCTGTATACTCTTGGTGAAGCTATTTCCTCTTACCACTTTTTATGCTGATGACAATCAACTTAAATTCTCCATCCCTCCCTCAGATACAACGGCTTCTGTCGGGATCTCGACATGTCTGGAGGACATATCATTGTGGATGACAGCTTATCAGTTGAAACTCAATCCCAGCAAAACTGAACTGCTGATCATCCCAGGTGATTCAACTCCAGGTCAGGATCTTGCGATATCTCTACACGAAGATTTGATCTCCCCTTCGGCCATGGCTCGCAAACTTGGGGTTATCAAGGACAGACAACTGCCCTTTTCCTCGCATGTTGCTAATGTGACACACTCATGTTGGATTCTTCTCTACAACATTAGAAGGATTCGAATAGAAACGGGTCTTGATGAATAACTACCTCTTTCCCTGAGTGTCAGGATCTAGCCGGAGCTTTTGCCATGTGCTTTTTGTTTACGTTTTGTGTTCACATGTTGCCTCGCCCTTGTCTATTCCTTCCCACATCAGCACACCTGTCCCTTATGTGTCTAATTGTCTTCCGTATTTAATCCTTGTCTTTGTTTAGTGTCTGTACCGTCTTCATGGATTGACTTGTTTCCCTGAGTTCGGTTTTGTTTCTTTCTTTGTTTGCATTATGTTTAATAAATCAGTTTTATTTTAGCTATCCTGCATGTGTGTCCTTTAATCCACGAAGACACCCCGGTCCGCTGACTCTGAGAGATGGTGGGACCAGTCAAGCAGTGCTAGTAGATCGAAGGGAGCGAGCTGCAGTGCAAGGAGTGACAAGAGCTTTGAGGTAATAGGGAGATGGTCCATTTTTGTCTTTGTATGCAAGGATCAGTAAACCTTAGAACTTTATGTGTGAAAATTCCAGGTGAAAAGAAGTTTGTGAAATACTCAAGCCAGTCATCTGGCACCAATAACCATGAAGATTTAAAGACCTAAGATCAGATTTTGATGTTTGATATGAACATTAACTGAAGCTCTTGACCTGTATCTTTCTATCTGCACGATTTTATGTATTGCACAACGGCCACGAGATCGGCTGACTGGACAAGTGTTTTTATTTAAGTGGCCAGTGAGGGTGTTTATGACATGATAGACTCACCATCCATTAGGAATGCTTACAGTGTTATCTATCTATCTATCTATCTATCTATCTATCTATCTATCTATCTATCTATCTATCTATCTATCTATCTATCTATCTATCTATCTATCTATCTATCTATCTATTTATTTATTTAACCAAATATCAAATAATGCAGCCGATCGCAACAGAAAATTACTTTGACTTACAATGTCTGACAGTTTACTTACTTATTCATTTATTTATCAATAAATAATTGCGGTTAATGACTTTAGTGTGACAGAGCATTTTTTTTTCTCCTACACCATGTGATCTGGCTGCACTACACCACAGCTCATGAACAAAAAAATTTAATGGTTTAATTTTACTTCATTGGTCTGAAGCTACTCCGATTAAGCCTTTAATACACTGTACATGAATAGACGCCCTTCAATTACCGTAGCCCTTATATCCTTATTGAGAATTTGATTAGAAGCTAAATGGAACTTTTGATGTGTGATTATCCCATGAAACAAAAATGTAAAACCAAATTATCAGTGGGTTTGTGTGCCTTTGTAACGTGTCAGAGAGAGATCTCTTAAACTTGAAATGAAATGTGCTTATGCAGCATCTGATGGGTTCTTTGTCACGGCAGTGATGCGATAACAGAGTTCTCTCGCTTTACTCCACTCTAACACCAAAAGTTAGCATTTTTTCGGGTTGACTAGCTCTCTTTTTTGACTGATAACTCAAAAAAAGATTTAATATTAGCTCATAGTGGTTCCACTGCTTTTCTCTTTGATGATATCATACTGAATATTTCTTTTTTTTTTTTTTGATGGTGCTAAATCTGAATACAGTCCAAATTCCAGATTAAATCCAGCAGCTCGGATACTTGAGCTGCCCATTTAGTTTTTAAGTAAAAATGCTATACTGTATGACTAAAGGTTTGAGGACACCTGACTATCTCATCCAGATGTGTTTGTTGAACATCATATTCCAGATTTATTTATTTTTTTCCTTATAAATTCAATTCGGTTCGCTTCTCTTGTCTGAAGACTTTCCACTAGATGTTGGAGTGAGTCTGTGTGGATTTGTGTTCATTCAGCTACAAGAGCATTAGTGAGATCAGACACTGATGGTGTAAGAGTGAGGAGGTCTGGAGTTCAGTCGGTGTTCAGTGGGGTTGAGTCAGAGTCAGGGCTCAGTGCAGGACACTCGAGATCTTCTACTCCAACCTTCTCACACCGTGTCTTCATGGAGCTCTGTGCTTTGTGTACAGGTTCATTGTCACGCTGGAACATTAACATTACAGTGGACAAAGACATTATAGTCTGGGTCTGATGCTCAAATGTATTCATACTGTAAGTTTAGCTATATAGTGTATCTTCAATTGGAGATGGTGTGTTTTTAGGTACATTTTTATTGACACTGAGGTTGTTATTTAAAGATGGTGGTAATCTGATCTAACACTGAAGGTTGAAAGCTTAAGTTTCAGGTTTGAATAAGAGCTGCTGCTGGTTCACCTTAGAGCAAGACCCTTACTCCTAACAGCTCATTCTTGGATTGTATCGTGTCTCAGCCTCACTTAAGGGGAAAAAAAAAAGCTCAAGATTTCTGCCAAATGAATAAATGGAACGAGGAAAGCAAAGAGTTTGCTGAGACCGGTGAATTCTCCTTCAAATTTAATTATGTAAATGCAAGATCAGGCTTTTAATTTTATTAACCTTTTTTTTTTAAATAAAACAAACAGAATGAAAGGGAATAAAATTTCTCTTCTGCAATTAGCCGCAGTAAAGCACAGTCGACATGCTTCAAGATTTCTGATGGATGGCTGGCCGAGATGCTCGTACAGCACCGTGGCAGAACCCGGCACTCTCACGGTGCTACAAAAGCCTTTCCCTGGAAGCTGCTAATAGATGGATACCTGCACACTTTCAGTGATGAATGCACATTTATTTGCAGTGGGGCTGCAAACCAGAGATTAGAAGACTTTCTACAATCCACTACATCATGCACATGTTCTGACTGGAGCTGGAGGCAGACTGAGCAGACATTTTTAGTGACGACTGAAACGAAAAACTCATGCATAGACATGATGCCAAAACGATTGCATAGCTGTCTGCGTTTCCTATTTTTCAATTCTTTTTTTCTATTTTTGGTTCAGCCAATAATGTGTGTCCCGTCAATCAAGTGTCTTCTCTCAACTATTTTTCTTTACAAATATGTTAGTCAGTGTACAAAACACACAAAATGCTATTTCTTTTTTTTTGTTTTTACATTTTTTTACTTCACCTTGTTATTTTCAGGTCAAAATGACCTGAGCTTAATCTGTAGTGTAAATCTAATTTAAAAAAACAACAACAACAAAAGAAGATATTTCATGTTCATTAGAGAACCTGAGCCAGGCGCATCCATGGCAAGTTCATTATATGTTCATTAAATATTAATAGAACAGTTTGTAGTGCATGAAATGCAATGTGCAAGAAACAAAAATGGTTCAGCCAAGTTCACAGACCAGGATAAGTCTTAGAATATTCAGCATTACATTCTCAGTCTACTCATGACGAGATTTATTTTAATAAATGGAAATGTTTCAAGAGCACAGTGGCTTATTCTATAGAACATTAAGGGTTCGATTACTGCCTCTGCTCTTCGCTTCAGGGGTTCATTCCCCAGTCCTAAGACATGTGTTAGCATCTCTAAATTGTCCGTAGTGTGAGTGTATGCATGCTCATGCCTGTGATAGCCTGGTTGTCCTGTCTAGTGTGTCCACTGGCTTGTGCCCAAAGTCCCTGTGGCAGACTCCTGTGTAGGATAAGTGCTACAGAAAATAGGTGGATGGATGGATATGTTCCCTCAGAGAAGTTAATCCATCTAGTACCTGTGCACAGGAGTATAGAAATCCTGACCAAGACTTGACTAAAATCTGATCTATACAACAGTCTGATGTGATGGAAGATTTAGTCATGTCATAAAAGTTGGAATAGAAATTCATTCCTGTTTTATAAAATTCAGCTGCTTAACCCTTTCATAGCCATTCGTTTAGTGTCACTATAATATTATCAAGTCCAGATTATCAAGTCGTAATCGAGATCATCTTCTTGTTGACACTGTGTTCATGTGACTGCACATGTGCTAATCTTGAATAGTTGAACTACCAGTGTCTTTGGACCGGGGGAGGAAACCAGAGTACCCGGTGGAAACCCCCGAGGCACGGGGAGAACATGCGAACTCCACACACACACAAGGCGGAGGCGGGAATCGAACACCCAACCCTGGAGGTGTGAGGCGAACGTGCTAACCACTAAGCCACCGTGCCCCCTATACCTATATTAATTTTGTAATATTAAATGATTTGTAATAATTTCTATCTCTGTGCTAGATCTAACTATTTATCTGTCTGTCTGTCTGTCTGTCTGTCTGTCCGTTTGCCATCTAATGTAATCTAATCTAATCTAATCTAATCTATCAGTGTACTATGACTCTTCCAGAGAAAACAGAACTAGAATTTTCCGTGATTCTTCTTAACTCAAGGAAAGACCATACATTTATATGCACTAAAACCTTCCAACGAATAAATCGTCCTTCTTACAAATCGACTGTGAATTCTTTTCAATTTCCCAATAAAGAGAAAGTACATAGACTGAGAAAATAGACTAAGAAAATACATAAACCGTGTTTGATTTCAGACCGAGCCGGAAATGGAAGTCATGGAAAGCTCGGCTGCAATCTCTAAAATATATGTAAATATTTTAGGCATGTAAGCGAATATGAATACGTTATATGGATTGAACAGATAATGTGTCCTAAATGAATACAAATACAGATTCAAGCAGCAGGAGTATTCTGGGGTTTTTTTCCTTGAGACTGGGTATGTGCATAGTCACTCTAGTGCAAGGCATTTATTTTTATGTGGACTTTTAAACAGCAGTAAAACCTTGCAATTGTGATTAAAAAAGTTCATGCAAATGACACTAATACTGTATACTGATCATTAACATTATATCCATCCATCCATCCATCCATACATCCATCCATTTTCTGTAGCACTTTCCTACACAGGCTCTTGGTATCTATCTCAGAGGTGGGGGACATTCTGCATGAGGTGCCAACCCATCACAGGGCACAAACACACACACACACACACACACACACACACACACACACACACACACACACACACACACACACACACACACACACACACACACACACACACACTCTCTCTCTCTCTCTCTCTCTCTCTCTCTCTCTCTCTCTCTCTCTCTCTCTCTCTCTCTCTCTCTCTCTCTCTCTCTCTCTCTCTCTCTCTCTAAAACACACACACACACACCAGACAATTTATAGATGACAATCAGTCTACAACACGTCTTTGGACTGAGGGAGAAAACCGGAATATCTGGAGGAAACCCCTTAAGTGCGAGGCAAACATTCTAACCTCTAATCCACTATGACCTCTCATGACACTCATATGAGATGCACTATTAGTTTTTTAGCAGTGGTTTTACTCTAGTAGTAAACTTCTTGTAAACTATGCCTTACTCAGCTCCAAATTAAAACCATATTTCTACCATGTTTCTAAAGAAACAAAAGAAACATATCGCTTTCATTTATTGAGCTGCTGCTAAATATAACTCACTCAGACCAAACACAGGAAAGCTTATCTCTGCTCAGGTCTGCAAATATAAACACCTAAGCTGCTTAAAGGACCACATTTTGACTTGAGTCAGACATCCAGCTTTATAGTCAACATACCATACTCAAAAACCAAAGTCAATCTACTGGGAAACAGAGTGAACTTGCTTCCTCTGTCAAAGTAGATGAAAGACAGATGATGGAAAGCTTGCCAGAAAGTTCCACAAAGAATCTGCTTCAAGAGTTGAAGAGAGTTGCGTTTGGCAAATTGCTAATTTTGCAGTACAGAACTTTTTCATTGTTTTCCAGTGTTTCCAGGGTATTGTAACACGCACGCATGCACACACTCACTCACTCACACACTCACTCACACACTCACTCACTCACACACTCACTCACTCACTCACACACTCACACACTCACGCACTCATTCACACACTCACTCACACACTCACGCACGCACGCACGCACACACTCACTCACTCACACACTCACGCACTCACGCACTCACTCACACACTCACTCACACACTCACTCACACACTCACTCACTCACTCACACACTCACTCACACACTCACTCACACACTCACTCACTCACTCACTCACACACTCACGCACTCATTCACTCACACACTCACTCACACACTCACTCACACACTCATGCACGCACACACTCACTCACACACTCACTCACACACTCACTCACTCACACACTCACGCACGCACGCACACACTCACGCACGCACGCACACACACACCCACTCACACACGCACACACTCACTCACACACTCACACACTCACAAACACACACACACACACACACACACACACACACACACACACACACATGCACACACTCACGCACTCCTTATATATAACTTAGCTGGTGAAATAGTATTTTTATTATTATATTGATACACTATTATTGTACTAATTCTTTTTTTTTAGATAAGTAACAACAATTAAACTAGTATCTCTTAAAAATATTAGAAACTGTTATACTATATACTAAAAAAATATTAGATACAATATCTTTCAGAAGCTGTTTCCTTCTAAAATACTTTGCTATTTGTACAGCTATTGTGCTGTAATTATTCAAAACCCTATGCAGTGAACCCGTAAGTCTGCTCATTTAATTAACCTGTGGAGTCACAGGTGCTCCGGAGTCAGCAGACACCATCACCATGCACGAAACCAGGAAATGAGATGTTTCAGCAGGGGCAGAATATAAGGATGCTGATAGATGGTACAAAAGCTTATTTCTAGACAACATACTTTATTGATCTGGTAACCTATCAGATGACAGAACCTGGATCCTGAGAATATGAGCAAGAAATGGTTGTTGATAGAAAACAACAAGCCACACACAATGATGACTATTCGCACAACATACTGCACATGGACACTTTAAGGACAATCTTTAAAAACCATACACATTTATGTAGATGTATATTTATGTATATGTATATACATTATTTCTTCATATTTCCCATATATTTCACATTTTATATAGTTTTTGTATATAGTTTATACTTTCTTATTATTTTATTCTCATTTTATTTTTTGCTTCTTTATACTTTTTTAAAATATTTTTTATTCTTATACCGGACAGTTGCATAAAGCATTTCACTGCATATCATACCCTGTATGTATGTGTATGTGACAAATAAAATTTGATTTGATTTGATGATGTGGCTGAATATTTTTCCAGTTGGGGCAAATACTCAGTGTGATGTTGAACACCAATTAAGAATATAATATCGTTGTGCTATCAGTTATAATATCCTGAAATGTGTGTGTGTGTGTGCATGTGTGCTTGAACACATGCACTATTTTCTGCATATATAGAAGATTAGAAATGCTTATGTAATACTGCTTCATTATATACTAATTTGAACCAAGGTCCATTGAGATTTATTTTCTTATTAAACTCAAACTTGATGAATGTAATCAATATATTTCGAGTGTTATTATCATCATGGTAATGTGTGTATACTTTCTAGTGCACTTGAGTACCAGTTTCCTCTTGTGGGAAATTCTGTATGTTTTTAGAGATGTTTAGGCTGACATTAAAATCAGGACAAACCATATTTTATTTTATATATTAACTATTTTATATAATAACTATATTTTATAAGTCTGTCCGTCCGTCCGTTCGTCCATCAAACAAACATTCTATCCTGCTTACCCTGCACAGATTCATGAATGCAAACACTAAAAATAATAGGAAAAGCAATTAGTGTTAGTGTTAGTGCTCAATCACGGTAAAAAAATGTTAGCAGTGTGAAAGCAAAAGTAAAATAACATGTAAACTTATAATTTAAATCCGTCTGGTTTGAATACGACTCCAAAATCCAGTTTTCATAAATTATTTAAATGTGTAAAGTCCCCAAAAAAAACTAATAGGAGATCGTGAGTTTCTTTCACTGTTCCATTTGTAATTCAAGTGGCATGACTCCTTGTTTGGGGTAGATTGGAGAAGGGATTGTGTGTGTGTGTGTGTGTGTGTGTGTGTGTGTGTGTGTGTGTGTGTGTGTGTGTGTGTGTGTGTGTGTGTGTGTGTGTGTATATGTTTGCACTAGAGGATCCTGGAGCTCATTGCATTCGTGCTGGCTCTTCCATTCAGTAAACGATCCCTTCATCATCAAGTGGCACCCTGCGTAGTCCAGCTCATCCACTTAGCATTTCCAGTTCTAGCTGAATAACCCAGTGGCTTGCTTAAGAAGTCCAGGCAGAGGTTGGAGAGTCATTTTGGAAGCACATAGCCATTAATCTTTCCAGAAGATGGTGAAAGTGTGTGAAGGGGGTAGGAAGGTAGCTGGGGAGCAATTCCATGGGTCAATAGTACTAGATGTGTGGGAAAAATATCTAAACTGGTTTATTTAGCTAATGTAATAGCTCAAAAAGTAAGATAGTGTAAAATGATAAATCATGGAATATAGAAACATTACCATTCTTATATAAACTCAAATAAAAGGTTAACTCTGATTATGGCTTTATTAACAATGTTTTGTATTAATACCCCCATAAATCTACACAATATAATTATAATAATTCATAATGATGAAGTGTGAGTAAAAATCCATATAGTTTTGCAAAACAACAACAAAAAACCTAAATGTTAGAGAGCAAGAGAGAGAGAGAGAGAGAGAGAGAGAGAGAGAGAGAGAGAGAGAGAGAGAGAGAGAGCAAGAGAGAGAGAGAGAGAGAGAGAGAGAGAGAGAGAGAGAGAGAGAGAGAGAGAGAGAGAGAGAGAGAGAGAGAGAGAGAGAGAGTTAAAGAGAGACAGGGATCGAGAGAGAGAAAGACAGAGACAGTAAAAGAGAGACAGAGATCGAGAGAGAGAGAAAGACAAAGACAGTATAAGAGAGAAACACAGAGAGACAGAGACAGATAGACAGAGAGCAAAAGAGGGAGACATAGAGAGAGACACAGAGAGCAAGAGAGACAGATGGAGAAACAGTAAAAGAGAGACAGAGAGCAAGAGAGAGAGAGAGAGAGAGAGAGAGAGAGAGAGAGAGAGAGAATGAGAGACAGTCAGAGGCAGTATAAGAGAGAAACAGAGAGACAGAGACAGATAGACAGAGAGCAAAAGAGGGAGACATAGAGAGAGACACAGAGAGCAAGAGAGACAGACAGAGAAACAGTAAAAGAGATACAGAGAGACATGGAAGTTATTTTAACAAACACTGACTACGTAAATGAAAATATATATCATCTAGCTGTGTAAGAAGCCTTTAAAAATCTGGTGCTAAACTACAGAAAAGTTGAATAAGTTTGGACATGAATGTGGAGAGAAAAAAAGTGAATTGTGGACGTAAGAGGTATACTGTATCCAGGTGATCCTGCACACTAAGAACACTGGAAAATTACTTTTATATTCACTGGAAAGTGTCTGATGGTGACTCTTGGTTAGAATGTACTAATGATATTGATCTCGAAGCCTGATGGACTAGGAATTGTACAGCTAGAGACCATGAACGAAACACCACATGAAAAAATGTTCCTACTTCAACAGAAACTGACTTAAAGGTGGGGTCTCCGATTTTTGAAAGCCAATGTCGACATATAAAATCACCAAAACAAACACGCCCCTAACCCAAATGGGTCCCGCCCTTGTATTGATAGCTCCGCCCACACATACATATGCAACCCAGGCAACGAATGGAAATAAACGTGTCTTTATCATAGCTGAAGGGAAGAACAATACGATTGTAGATAAACAAACAAGCAAAAATGCCACACAAGCATAATCATGTAAAGGATAAAGGCATATATTAGTTCTGTGTAACAAAGCAAAACCAACGTTATTCACCTATCGAGAAGGAAAAAAGCGCCTCGGCGTCTTAAGTAAAGTCGGCCACATATTCACAGGTCGGAGTTTCCCGAGTCGATAACTCCTGAGCTAAACGCTGTTACTACACAAAACGCGGTTGTAGCTGCCTCTCTACATTACTACGATAGAAAAGAGGTGTTATTTGTGTAGTAACAGCGTTTAGCTCAGGAGTTATTGACTCGGGAAACTCCAACCTGTGAATATGTGGCCAACTTCCTGCTCCTTCAGTTCTCTCCAGCGCTGGAAAGCTGATCCTATATTAACACGTCCTACTTCTTGCCTTATCTTAAGTCTTTCTTCTCTTTCTTTCTTTGTTTTTATCCCCCATGTCAATGTTAAAACCGCTTTCTGCTAATGTCACACATGCGCACTGAACACTCTCTCCGCCCATATTGACAAGCCCCGCCCCTTTCTGCTCATTGGCTACGCGTTTGTTTTGTTTTTGGTTTAGTATTCGGCCCGACTCAGTTTTCTGAAGCATTTCTAAAAAATCGGAGACCCTGCCTTTAATGCCAAATTACACTTCTGTATTAATGCATATTCACATCTTAACATCACAGACCGGAGAAAGGGATCATGGGTAAACATAGCACACATGGTTTTGTACACATTGTGACATTTCTTCTACAGGTTTAATCAAATTCAGATTAATATAGAAGAAATCAGTGTAATCACAGAAAAGTGACATGTGAATGATAAAATTCTGACAGCAAGAGATGAATAATAAAAAATTCTCTGTGATAAAACTCTGAACAGGTAGTAAATATAACCAATAGAACAAGTGAGTTTTTCTTTACACACAGCAATATGATCACATTAATGTATACTGGATTATTTTTCAGAAAACTATATTCATTTATTGTGTTTATCTAAATATTTTATGTAAATTTTTAGATTTTATAACATCTAAAGTTCATTATAATAGCCAGAAAAATCCTGTAGAATCACACACATTACTTTCTCTTTCTTCTCCCAATAAACACACAGTGTCATAGGTGAAAAAAACACAGCATGTCAATAAAATAAAAATAAAAATGTCGTCATTGTGTGACTGATAGAGCCGGGGATTTAATCACTAGTTAAATTGCAGCGCTTTAATACAAGAGACGCTTATAACGCTGGATACAGACGAGGTTTCTTTTTCTCTCAGCACCTTACAAAACAATATTATGTCCATGTTATGTTCTGTTTATTATTTCAGCACTGAAACAGTGTTTGTATTGTTTTTGGCTCTTCTTCACTGTCTAATTCATTCAATTCTGCCATCTGCCAAGAAATACAAATCAGACATCTAGACCACATCCTGAGTCACTGCGGCCCGTCCACCTTTTATATATATATATATATATATATATATATATATATATATATATATATATATATATATATATATATAGTGGTGTAGTCTAGTTTTTTTTGTAGTGAGTATACTGTAATTTTTTTTCCCCCTCACAGCCTCATACACACCCATCCTAGAGCGACACCCCATAGGCACCACCACACTCACTAATGCATAAAATATGCATCTACATGTAATTGAGAGCATTACTAAAGACTGCTTATGTGTTATCAACATTCCAATTTATTATAAGCAACAAAAGACAATCAGCTGATTAAACCTGCTCCAGGTCCCATATTCATATAACATTTAAGGCTAAATGTAGCTCTTAAAGGTAAAGTTCACCCAAAAATGAAAATTGTGTTATTTCCTCTCCCTCAATTTGTTCTTTTTTTTTGAGTTTCTTCTGTTTAACACAAAAGATGATATTTTGAAAAATAACACAATTTTCATTTTTGGGTGAACTTTACCTTTAAGAACTACATTTAGCCTTAAATGTTATATGAATATGAGACCTGGAGCACAGGTTTTATCAGCTGTCAATTTTCAATGCACATTTAAGAGTGAACAATAAACATTTGTTCAGTTCTATCACCAACACTCTTTCATTTCAGAATATTATGAACTGAATGAACTGGTAGTTTACAAAGCTTTCCAAATACATCTGTACTCGGGCTTTGGGTGAAATGTCATCCGAAGCTGCTGTAGCTTTAGGCGCAGGCTTCCGAAAACACTCAGAGTTTAGTTTGAGTCTGCTTTCGTTTCAGATCTTCTTTTATATTAGTTAGTTAATTTCAAATTTGCGCCAAAAAACACCACCAAGCAACTAATTTTCCTCCTTGGTAGGTGACATCAGATCAGGTCACAGGCCACGGAAGCCCCAATGGTCCAAAAACGTTAGTGATTCGCAATCGCAACCACAGTCTGTGTTCGCAACCCAGACGGGGTGAATTTATGAATGAAAGTTCTGTCACAAAATGATATTGTTACGTATCCTCACGCTTTTTAAGTGGGTATACGGAAATCCTTGGCCTTTCCTAGTGGGTATACGGCGTATACCTGCATATCACGTAGACTACACCAGTGTATATATATACATATATACATATATTATAAAAATATATATATATATTTTTGGATTTATGTTTGCTTGCCAATCTTAATTTTTTCCTATTTAGTATTTCTTTAATTAATGCTTCATTTAAATTGAATGTGTTTCACAAAAGTTGCATTGGATTTCTGCGTATCATTTAAATATGGGAGCTATTTAAACTCACCAAAATAATTAGTATATCAAAATGCAGAAGCTTGAAGCAATTTATATGAGCTGAAGATGATCAAGCAGGGTTTTAGTTAGTCATCCAGTTTGTAAACACTCATTTACATTTACATTTACGGCATAAAAGTGCTTTTGAAGTCACTACATGAATACATTAATACTGGTTCACTAGGTTACACACTTAGGATGCCATCAACACAAAACTCTGCTCAGGGTTTTACAGGGTAGGTCTCGACCCATCATTTGCAGATAGCCAGTGACTCAGATGTTCGGGCATCTAAGGGAAGTTCATTCCACCACCTCATTGCCAGAACAGAGAAGAGTCTTTCTGTGCATCTACGTCCTACCCTGAGATGGTGGAACCAGTCAAGCACTGCTAGTAGAGTGCTAGTAAAATAAATCCATTCAAATTGAGGCTCATTGTGAGTAATATGACAACATTAATCTGTAATATAACCCCATTTTGCAAAGGTGCCCACCTCCTTTCATTTTCTGTAGCATTTATCCTACACAGGGACTCAGGGATGAACAAGGTGGTGGACATTCTGGATGCTAACCCATCACAGGGTACAATCACTCAATCAATCACACACTATGGACAATTTAGAGATACCAATCAGCCCACAATGCATATCTCTGGACTGGAGGAGGAAAACTGAGTACCCGAGGAAACTGCCAAAGCAAAAGGAGAACATGCCAGAGGTGGAAACTGAACCTCCTGGAGGTGTGAGGAAAATGTGCTAACCATTAATCCACTATGCCTCCCACACAACTGCTTGTGAACTTAAAATCTTATGCAATTTTCACCCATTACGCCTGTGAATCCTCCTCTGAACCTCATCAACCATGTCGCACTTACGTTATGATATAATGCTCCAGTTTATTTATTAACAACACAACACCTTATTTTCATAAGGTTGAGGCGAGTCTTCGTATGGAATATGCTTTGTGCATAAATGACTGCGTGTTTGCATGGATTAGCTTCACAAACTGAGCAATTCGATATCTTTGGTCAGCTAAAATGTAACTACGATACAATCTCGAATCAGCTACTTTATCTAACACATTCACGCACACATACATGCATGTATACAAACATTGTACACATTTAACATCCATGGGCCTTGTAAGGCTTAGCTTAGTGTATTGATTCCTATGAAACTAGTTAATTAGCTGATTAGCTTACAGGCTTTTTTCTCTCTCACAGCTTTTCTGAGCTCCTCATTATTAAAGGACTTCACATTCATTTTTTAACCTCTCAAACTCCTGGGAGCCATGAATGATTCCCTCACACTTGTGGTGCAATATCATATTACATTGGTTTCCATGTAGTTAATACTCCAAGCCTGGATGTGTAAAGCATCTTCAGAAGTCAAGTATGAGCTAATTGTTTTTTTTTTTCTTTGTCTGTGATGATAAAGATATAACAGTCTCCTTTTCCTCCTACATTTTTCTGATATTAGAATATAGACATGTTTCAGGTATAGCAGTGCAGGGAAGGAAGAGTTATAAAACATGTAATTGTAAAATATTATAGCCTGGCATGGATTATATATAACCTCATATGCCTCTGCCTGAAGGCACAGAGGAGAATAGCTTGTGCCAGGTGAAACTGCTGTTTTCTCTGTAAGAAATTAGAGCAGTGCTCCACTGAGCAGCTGGGTAAAGACATCTGAGGGGTCTCCTATTTCTAGAGCTGCTTTATGGGCACATTTTATTTCATTTTATTTAATATTTATTTCGACAAGAATCTCAAGAAGCCCCTGAGATGTGTTAGCTTTACTGCTGGATTCAAGCAATAGAAAATTAGCCATGCTATAAGCTGGAAACAAATGAAAGACCAGTTCAAATTCAAGATCGACTTTCTCTCTGCTAGATATGTCCCAAATTACCTAACCACCTCCTTGTAATTTTGCCAATCCCTGGGCAGACCCCTGCTGTGAGACAGCTCATCTGCTATCTGATTGCAGTGGGCCTGTAGGTAGGCAGCTCTTAGGGACAGAAGATTTGCATAGATCCACAAACAGAGTTTGTTCAAGAGCCTGAACATTGCTCTCATTTTTTATGTGTATCATATAAAACTGTAGCTGCTTTAAGGTCTCTTGAATCCAGAATGGAGGAGATTCTGTCTGTTTTAATGGAATTAGAAAAATATTGTGCTTCATTTGTTCTAGCATGTATTACTTGTTTCTCTGTTAGCATCAATAGCTCTACAGTATAGCCACTTTGAATGGGACCTCCAGACCTCTATGTTTTGTGCTGGCAAGTGATGAAACTTCAAACAATACCCAGTAATCAGTGTGCTCCGTATCCATGAATCTGATATTAATAAACAAAAGTCCTGCAGTTGTAAAGGTGAAAACCAATTGACCCTTGTGTTATGTTCACTCATTGGACCCTATGGTACTGTTTGGTTCAAAATGATGCAGGACATTATTGGGTTTTTCAAAGCACTACAGAAATAATAATAATAAAACAAATACATAAAAGTCCTTTACACATGGTGTTTTTATCTCAATCCCAAACAGTATAGATAACGTTTGTGATTAATGTTTGCAATTACTAGATCACATTTAACCAAGAAAGTGTCGTTCTTGTGATATAGTTAGAATTTGTATAACATAATTGACTATAATAAAAACCTTAATGGCATAAATCTAGAGAAAAAAACAGAAATAGAACAATACCATTTTTAAGTGATTTGTCAAATACAAATGGTGAACAATAAAAGAAGCATCAGAAACAAACGATTATTGCAGTCGCTGGCTGTGAAATACAGCTCTCACAAAATGCATCTGCAAATGCGGATTGTTTACAACAAAAACACTTTTTGTTAAAAATAATAAACGGGTCAGTTTGACCTGAACACCATACAAGGGTAACACAATTTCACTAATGATGCTTGTTTTCCTGTCGCGTTTAGTACTGTGGAAGTTTGACAAAAGCCTCCTTTCTGTTTTGAAACAAAATGATCTGTATCCTGTCTAACTTTTCTGAATGTGTGCTCCCTCTTTCAAATTAATGTGCAAGTCGAGAAGAAATGTTATAAACTGGTTAACTGCCTAACGTGTTTATGAGGCAATCAGTTATTGCTAAGGCTGTGCGTCAAAGACCTGTAGATGTACTGAAGCTGATGGTGCCAAGTGATTACAACAAACTCTTATCACATACTGTATGTATAAATCTGCACTATTTGGGGTTTCTTACTGTATATTCTGCGGCGTTTGACCGCTAATGGCACTGTGTGGGGAATTTTATTTTATTTGTGCTCCGTTTTATAAAAATATAATTGTAATATCATGTAATGATTTAGCTAACACATGGTGCTCTTGAGAATGAGAGTTTGTGTGTGCCCTGCGATGGGTGGGCACTACGTCCAGGGTGTATCCTGCCTCGATGCCCGATGACGCCTGAGATTGGCACAGGCTCCCCGTGACCCGAGAAGTTCGGATAAGCGGTAGATAATGAATGAATGCATGAATGGTGCTCTTGAGTGATGCAACAGAAAAACATTGACCTCAATCAGACAGTTCAAGTTTGACTGCAATGTCCAAGAGCTCAAGTTGTAATAACTTAGTTAATAACTACAATTTATTATTTAATTGTATTCATATTTTGGATAAGATTTTCAAACTTGAAGCTATGTCACTAAATCTATTACTTGTGGTAAAGATCTATATTTATGTACATGATAGAGATACATAAGATTCTGATTGGACCAGCCTCTAGAAATGGCATGTGAGCCAATTAAACCTGCTTTGCAAACCAGCATGTCAGCTATTTTATATTCAAACTGTATACTGTACACAGAGCGGATTTACATGAAGTGACTCATTAGTTTGTCCCACTACTGAAACACTGAAGTCAAGATTAGGGCTTCTGCATCTTTTACTGCAGTTTTGCAGAATGCAGAATAGTAGCCTTTTGGTTGGTCCCAGATTTGATGCACTCCTTAAAAGACTGGTCTATTATGGAATAGACTATAGACCCAGTAGTGCAGTTTTTTTAGAAGCAGTCCATAACATATTTACTATTGCTGCTAGGCCACAATCCTGAATTACACTCTGATCTTTAAAATGCTCTAGTAAAAGGCTACCAGCAATCTCTGCAAGGGTGGGCCTCAAAGTTAGAGAATAAGATGCAGCCAGTAAAAGTTTAAGATATGACACTGTGAGTCTTGTACTACTGTGGTCATTAAAAGCTCTTACATATGGCTCATGCCTGCTACCAGGTCCTGTACACTTCAGGACCTAGACTATATACTGGGGGTAGTGGTTGCTCAAGCAGTTAAGGCTCTGAGTTGTTGATTGGAGGATTGGGGTTCAAACCCCAGCACTGTCACTGTTGGGCCCTTGGTCAAGGCCCTTAACACCCTCTCTGCTCCAGTGGTGCTGTATCATGACTGACCATGTGTTCTGACCCCAACCTCCAAAGTTGGGATATGTGAAGAAAGAATTTCACTGTGCTGTAATGTAGATGTGACAATAATAAAGGCTTCTATTCTTAATCCCAATGTTTTTCCTTTTCCTATTCCATTGGACTGACGAGTGGAAATGTGTACAGCATTTCCTGTTATCACAACATACAGAAGGAGCACACATTTTGTCTAGAAGACTCATTTGCAGTCATGTCTGCTGGTTGCTTCACTCCCTGCTTAAGAATCAGTGTCAAAGGAAGGAAATCAATAGGCAAATAGACTAAAAGCCATGCATCACTAAGTTGCACTTATGTTGGAGTTATGTGGATGTGGTAGTGTAGTGGTAAAGGTGTTGGACTACCAATCTGAAGGTTGTGAGTTTAAATCACATGTCCACCAGGCTGCCACTGCTGGGCCCCTGGGCAAGGCCCTTAATTGCTTAGTTGTATAAAAAATGAGATAAAAATGTATGTGAATGCAGTTAGGTCAAGGATCTATCTGTAAATGCTTCTTGAAGATTCTCTAGTCTCTAACGAATATGATGATAGACGTATAAGTAGTCGGCAAGCATTAAAATAAAAAACAAATCTAAATAGAGTATTCGTGTTGCATATTGTAATTATTATATTAACTGCTAAAAACTAAAAACAAAACAAAATGATTTCTATCCTTATTAAACAATATATATATATAGTCACACTTCTGGATTAATGAATAAACTAAAAGAATAAATAACAACTACATTAATACATTTGGTCTTCATGTTTTATTAAGAATCCGTCTCCTCCATTTTTATCGTTCGGATAACTAAATCATCTGGGTCCTTGTAGTGCACTTTTTCTTCTTTTCCTTCTTCTTCTTCGAGCTGTCAGTGTGACCACACTACTTACACTGGTTATACTACACAGTATCTTAAGTACCTAAATATGTGATTTGAAACACATTGTAGCTTTTTTTAAATACTTTAAATCGGTAATGGTCAACAAGATGATATTATTTAGGAACGCAGACTCTAAATTTGTTTGGTGAGCCAGATTACAATCATTATCAAGCTGGCCAGCTGGCAGTGGTTGTTGCCAGCCTAATTAGATGACAGACTGAGAAAAGTGCAACTCTTTGTCCTTTTTCTAGTCATACGCCATGTCCAATCAGCAGTGAGCATGCGATGCTAAGTGGACATTTTCTATTTATATTCAATGTTGATGTTTTGTCGTTGCATTCATTGTCATGTTTTTCTTTTTGATGTCATGTTTCTGTTTTGCTGTCGTGTCTTTAAATTTGTTGTTGTGTTTTTTTACGTTACGTTATCCTCTTATGTTTTCAAGTGTGCTGTCGTGTTTCTGTTTTTTTTTTTTTTTTTTTTTACTGTTAGAATTTTTGATTTACTGCCATGTGTTGGTTTTGCTGTCATGTTTCCGATTTACTGTCATGTTTCTGAATTTGCTGTTATGTTTTTTTTCTTTAGCCGTCATGTAGTCAAATTTGTTGTTGTTTTTTTAGTGTTTCCAAGTTTTCTGTCATGTTTCTTAATTTGCCAAGTTTTTTTGCTTTGCTGTGCCATTTTCTGATCAGCTGCCTTAATTGTGCTATATTTGTGTTGTTTTACCTTAAATTTATTGCTGTGTTTTATAGTTTACTTTGATAATACGTTTTTCCGCTCAGTTGAAATCTAATATGGCCGCAGATAATATGAGTTGGTTTGTAGTCAGCTGGGAAGGTTTTTAAACATTGATTCAACTGGAAACGTTCTTTCCGATCTGCCAACCCTGATATCTAGATAAACATTTCCTCTGCCAGTGAGTAAATATAGTCACCGCCTCATTCTGAATAATGCATCAGCGTTCAGAGATAATTCATTTCCTCGCACTGATCTGCAATGAACTGAATCACACTGAAGTGTCCTTAAACTACACAAACTCATTTTAGCTCTGTTTAATTTTCGTATGAATCTTTTATGAACGCGGTGACTTATAAACCGGCATATAACTACAAAGTCCTCTCCAAAACAGGTCTAAATGTACAGTATTAACAGTGATACAGTGATTTCTGCATTGTAGTTTACTTTGTTTTTGTCTTTAACCTGTTATCGCACACGAACGATCGGACGAAATTGTATACAAAACAAAAAGTGATACAGCTCCCACATACTTTAACACACAGGGGTGAGCCTGGTCTCATTGGAAAGAAGTGATTCTCTAGTTTCAGATACAAGTGTCAGATTGATTCTAGGCCTTACCGACACAAAGTTACAGAGGCTAGAATGGAAAATTTTGATTTTCGCCTGAGGTTTTTAATTTATCTTATTTCTCTGGAACATGTTAGGTAACATTTAACACCTGAGGGTCATAGCCACATGTCTTGGCTTTCACCAAAAAAAAATCAAGTCAAAAGACCCAAAAATGGCTTCAATAAAACTATTTTTCTACGGACATGTCCATCCGGTCATGTGTTTCTTGTTTACTTGTTTACTGTATAACTTTGAATTAAAAGACTGCATGCTCAGTTTAAATGGCCAGAAACCAGCACAGCCTCTCTCTCTACTATTCTGCTGTGTAAAGAGGCCTGTAACCTGACACCCTGAGCTGTGAGAGTGTGAAAAGTTCAAGGATTGCGCAATAAACCCATCGCGCACGATTTTCGCGCAGAAGCCAGCATTAGAGAGGCGGGTCGTGGCATACCGTTGGAATCGTCTCCTTATTGGCTAAAGAGCTGTATAGGTCCCGGCCAATTTCATTGCTATTGGAAGGAGTAATTGTCAGTCAAGGGAGGGTTCCCAAAAACGATGTCTGACCTCATTGGCTTCTCAGCCGTCTATCTCTGCAATACAAGCACCGATTGGCTTAAGTGAGGGCTTGTTTGATTCGTTACGCCCTGGGCTATAAATATGACGTAAATTTAGAATTTTTGAATACCCCAATGAGAAGTTAGAGCCGAAACAAAGATGGTGGCGCACCACTGTTTCCAATTTTTCGGAATATTTGCGGCGCGACCAGAGCGTTTTGGATTAAAAGGCTTACAGATTTCAGTTCCTTGGACCTGTGTGGATTTTTGTGGAATATTTGTTTTGGAATATATTACCCCAGTGAAGAAAGGGATGCGTCTAAAGGTAAGGAAAAACTGGTCTAGCGCCACCTAGGTCAGTTTACTCCCAAAATTTTTTTCTAAGAGTATGACGGCTATGAATCATATTATGCTTTGTGCGTGGGCTTAAAAAAATATTGAGAGTATAAACTTTACTAGAAACATAAGTTTTTTCGTGTTTTTAGAGGATTTAATGCTTAAAAGTTACAATGAAATTATGCAGCTTCAGCCCCTAGCGGTAGTGTTCCACAGGTGGAACGGTGTTCAATAACATTAAACACAAACTATTGTATAGAATGTCTCTTTACAGTGTAGCTGTAATTTCCATTCACTAGAACTCAACCCCTGTTCCAGCATGTTCCATGTTCCATTGGAGTGTCCAGTTGGCTATGTATTAACAGTGAACTTAAAATGTTTATTTACATAAACAAACAAAGAAACAATCAAATAAATAAATACAGTAAGTATCCCGTTCACATTCCTGATCCTCAAAGCAGGAATTCTCAAAACAAATCCATACCATTTCTTCACACCATACTTAAATTCTCAAAATGGGTGTGTTTTTAACGCTTAAAGTTTCTTCTTCATGATGTTTCACTTAACTTTTTTTTTTTTTTTTTACTAATTCAGTGCCTTACAGGAATTCCACAGAGCTGTGTCTGCCATCTGCTTCTCCATGGGGTTTAATAGCTACATGCTGTTAAAGCTAGCATTAGCATAGGGTTCATGTCCAACTTTTTCCCGTCAACTGTCTGTACATCCAATCAAATTAAGACGCCTGCACACTGCAAATATGTGGTCTGATTCATGTTTTGCAACAAAATGTGATTTCATTGCTTGTAGTAAATTTAATTTGACAAGTTTCTTAATTACCAGATTGAATGATGTAGAGTGAGCGTGATCGATTCATATGATTTTAACGTTAAACCAGTTGTAGTGTGAAATCTTACAAGAGCTTTAACTCTGATTGGAATTCAGCTCAATATGAGCTTGCTGTTTGATTTTAGTAATGGCTTGGAAAGTCCATGCTTACATCCTACTGGATGTACAAAAATTAATTGTGTTAAAGTTACTCAGTTCAATCACATGGAACTGATGTAGACGTTGGATTAATTCAATTCAACAAGTTTTTTTTTTTTAGTGTAGCAGTGAATACAAACCTGACCTGGCATATACGTCCATCCTTTTTTTCACATTCAGGCACAAGAACTAAAATGTAATCATTGCTTTAATAGCAGGATTTTCTGCACCTTCCCCTGCTGTAATGAGCTGTAATATTGGTGGAGTTAGGAAGCAGGAATATGTTTGTGTTGCAATGCCCACATTTTACAATTCAATTCAATTCTTTTGAACTTCAGAAACCCAAACTGAACGAACGTTTTTTGTTTCATTGCAAACACCCTGAAGTGTAGAACATTTTAAAATGCAAATAGCACCAATGCCTACGAGCAGCAAAGCTCCTCAGGCCTGAAGTCACCATTCAAATCTACATGGATTCTGTAGGACCTTTGGATTCCATTAGAAAGTCATTTATACCCATGACTGATCACAACTCACAAAAGTGTTCACAAAATGTCAAATAGGAATCATGTAGAAACTCTGCACTGTATGGTAAGCACATTTTTCTAGCACATTTTTTGGCTCTCTGTGCTGCCCAGGTCAGCAATTTCAGACCTAGCATCCGATGTTACATTTGCCTTGAGTAATGAGTGAAGATTATTGTGCCGATATAGTTTTTTGGACATCAGGTATGTCCTGGGAAGCTCAAACAAAATGAATAGAAAGGTGATGAATTTTTGGAAATGGAACAAATAAGAGAATTATATTTTTCCTAGACTTTGGCAATCAAGGAACTTGTTAGGCTCCTTGGTTAAATCCACTGTTCAATTAAATAGAGTACTGTAGTATTTATCCATCCAGCATTTGTTGACACAAGGTATTGGAAAAATATTAGAGGAGAGAGTGTGTGGTTTTTGAGTGGAAGCTTTTACAATCAAGCAGATGGAAGAACACAACAAAACATTAGCATTTTGAAATTTGGCAACTGAAAACATGTGCCCATTTTTTTCAACACATAGATGTAAAACAACATGATCAAAGCATGAAATTTCACTGTGTGAGGAAACCGAACTTAGCCGACTAAACTAGACTGGCTGTTTTTAGCAGCACAACTTGATCTTTGCAGGCAGATAGCCAAGGCTGAACAGAATTTTGGCAAAAACCAGACTTTTTCTTTGGCTGTTTTTTCCGGGCCGGGATTCATTCCAATTAAATCATGCCATTATATTACACAGAGTTTTTTCTATTCAAAGATGATTAGCCATGAGGTTATAATCATGGGGTTATAATTCTCCTGAGCCCATAAGTTGCCAGCAGCTTAAATTTAAGTTGAGAGAGAAGTCATCTCACCCATTTCACAATAATACACATTATACGTACAACATTTTCTTAAGCTGATGTATTCGGTAATGGCGATGAATTCTTGTTCATATTCTGTGGCAGACTTTGTGGTATACTTGTAAATTATTTTCGCATGTGCTGCAGATTATATGATGCACCTGATACTCTTATGCTAATCTTCTGATACAGTATTTCTCCTATTAGTGAGCACTAATTTTCACTTAGAGCCCAAGAATTCTTTAATTAATTAATTAATTCATTCATTCATTTCCTACCGCTTATCCGAACTTCTCGGGTCACGGGGAGCCTGTGCCTATCTCAGGCGTCATCGGGCATCGAGGCAGGATACACCCTGGACGGAGTGCCAACCCATCACAGGACACACACACACTTTCATTCACTCACACACTCTGGAAATCAACCTACCATGCATGTCTTTGGACGGGGGGAGGAAACCGGAGTACCCGGAGGAAACCCCCGAGGCACGGGTAGAACATGCAAACTCCACACACACAAGGCGGAAGCGGGAATCGAACCCCAACCCTGGAGGTGTAAGGCAAACGTGCTAACCACTAAGCCACTGTGATGGGTTGGCAATCCGTCCAGGATGTAGTTTGTAGTTTGAGTCCAGAGTATTTTTTGTTTTTCCCTAGCCTACTAAGGGCTGTATATTCATAGCAATGTTCCAAAAAACAAAAAAAAACAAATTGTTTTTTCATACAATTGTTTTTATCCCCAAAGTAAATGGTGATATATATCAAGCCCATTTCTGCTCTCTGTTGTGCCATAAAGCATCTAAAGCATCTAAAATTTAAAGTTGTTCTCTTCACTATTTAAATTCGATTCATTTTATTTGCATAGAACTTTTAAACAATGGAAATTGCTAAAATGAGGTTTAAAATTAAATTAATATATATTGACGGTGGTGAGAAAAAGCTCCCTGAGATGATATAAGAAAGAAACCTTGAGAGGAACCAGACTCAGAAGGGAACCTCATCCTCATTTGGGTGACACTGAACAGTAAATAATGTAAATGTAAATAATATTCTTTCTACAATAGTTTATAGTCAAGTAGAATTTTGCAACCAAGAGCTCCTGATGAAGTAACAGGTTTGTAGTTTCTGAGCTCATTATAGACTTAACACTAATTCCTTACTGCCGAAGTCCTGAAATGTTCGATGGTGAAGACCCAAGCACAAAGCTGACCACCGCATTAGCAGTTCAACGATGGCGTGATAGTCTCCAAGTGGTTCTGTCTATGACAGGCCCATGGGTCAAAGTCTGTGAGTGGGAGTGTGAAAAAAGAGAGAGACAAAAAAGAGAGAGAAAAATAATAGGTATGCCTGTGATCATGTGATGGTTAAAGACAATGTACATTATGTTCAATGTGCAGACAGGGACTCCGGCAAGTGTAGCTATGACAATATAACTAAAAGATAGAGCCAGAACGTGACACAGACATGACATAAAGTGTCCAACTACTACTCAGTCAGTACAGCTGAGTGACTTGTGAGAGTGGTAAGGTGTCAGCATCCAGACATTCCAGTTAACCAAGCACTCTATGAACCATGAACTCTCAAGATCTGCTCTTTTACTAAGAAAATTATACACAGAAATCTAATGTTCATGTGTTTTCAGCCTGGACTTAAATCTCTGCCCCATGCTGTAGCCTTTACTACTTGAGGTACAACCAAATAGATCCACCTTTTGATCAAAGTAGGTGTGGCTCAGGTCACTTAAATACTGTTGCACGATACCATTCAGTGCTTTATATAAAATTTGACCGGGAGCCAGTGCAGCATGAATAAGATAGGAAAGAAGTGTTCATATCTTCTGGTTCTAGTTAGGACACTAGACTCCAGCTGCTGCGTTCTACAAACTGGAATTACTGTAGTTAATTCTCCTACATTCATTCATTCATTCATTCATTCACTCATTCATTCATTCATTCATTCATTCATTTTCTACCGCTACCTCGGGTCACAGGGAGCCTCAGGTGTCATCTCGGGTGTCATCGGGCACCAAGGCAGGATACACCCTGGACGGAGTGCCAACCCATCGCAGGGCACACACACACACTCTCATTCACTCACACACTCCAGACAAAAAAGCATCACAATAATTCAACGTAAAGGTTTCCATATTTCCTATATTAGCAATATTTCTGAGATGAAAGAAGTGATATTATCTACGAGTTTCAAACAAGTGACCGGAGTCAATAATAACATAATAACAATAACAATAATAACCGAGGTCTTTTACAGCTGAATTAAAAAGAATGACAATGCAGAGTTACTTTGTGATCAGAAAGCTTAGTTCTGGTTGCACTAAAATTCTGTGTAAGCTTATCCTAACAGAGGGAAAAACACATATCTCACAGTATAAGCCAACAGAGTCCTGGCTTATTTTATTATCAGACTTGCGGCGATAAAATAATTAATTTGTTTATACTGATTGAAAAAGCATACATAGGGCCCAAATTGATTGCTGGTACAGGGGGCTGTGGCTTCTACCATTCCATCATTAATTTTCAGTGGTGATTTAAGGGCTGTGTCCCAAACTTACTATACATACCAGTGTTCTAACTAGTGCTGGTTCCCAGAATATCAAAGTCTACTAAAGGCACCAGAGCATTTTTATATTTAGCTCCCAATCATTGGAATAGCCTTCCTTGGGGGCTCAGACACACTCTCCCATTGTAAACGTAGATTAAAGACCTATTTCTTTAGTCAGGCGTACACACAATACATCCCATATAACCACATAATCTTGTGCTCTAGTAAATCTGATCAAATGCACATAATCATCTAGTGCTTGCTAATATTATTAACAGCAGCTATGCTAATTTCTCAACACTTTTTCTCTTTTTTCCATCCCATCCGAGGCATCCAGAGATTGTACCAGCTTCAGTTGTGTTCCATGTCATAGAGATTTCAGACCTTCATTGAGATGAGGCCAATCCTCTGAGCATCTTAAGGTTTGGATTTCACTTCATAAAGTTTTCGGACATTCTAAGAGGAGATGGCAACCACATGTGGTATTTGAGGACAACAACCTGCTCATCAATACACAATTGTCAGACTGTACATTTATAATCACACCCTCCAGTGTCACCCAAATGAGGATGAGGTTCACTTTTGAGTCTGTTTCCTCTCAAGGTTTCTTCCTCTTCCATCTAATGGAGTTTTTCCTCCACACAGTCATCTCAGTCGCCTCAGTCTTGTTCATCTGGGATAAATACAAACACATTTAAATACAAGTCTTATATTAATCTTAAACTTTTGTATAATATTAATCTTTGTATAATAATAAACTTTTTATTCTATATTTCTTATGTTCTGTAAAGCTGCTTTGAGACAAAGTCCATTGTTAAAAGCGCTATACAAATAATTTTCAATTGAATTGAATTAAATAGAGTGACAAGATAATACAGCCTTTATGATGAAAAGTAATCTTCAATGGTGTACAAACCTGGCAGACAATATAATACACTACTTTGCAGTTTGGCATTCGATCTGAAACCGAAGCTGAAGCAACCATTAAAACCATTATCCACTTTATTTATTTATTTAATCATAATCAGCTCCTGAGCCACTGCAGTGAAAACATGCTGCCATTTGAAAGGATAAACTTTTTTATTGCAAGACTAGCCGACATCGATGCACTTCAACGACGCCGTTTTATGCGTTTATGCACCAGAGTTTCCCGCCAGATGAGAGACATCCCGAAGACAAATGATATGTTTTGGGGGTTTTTTTCCATTAGATAGACGTGTGCATTTTCCAGGTGGAGATGGTTGTCTGAAAGGGTTTATTTTAGAGTTGGATTTATAAGAACTGAATAAATGATGGATGAAACTTTTCGCGTGAGCAATAACAACAATATGTTGTTTTATAAAGCAATTGGTAGTTGCTTTGTCTTTGTGCTTTTATTAGACAGACTTATGATTTGCAGACATGGTTGCCTTAAATAGTTACTATCCATCCATCCTTCCATTCATCCATCCATTTTTCTGTAGCATTTGGAATCTCATAGACCCGTGCACAAGGTGGGGGACTCAAGACAGGGCACAATCAGAAACACACACACACACACACACACACACACACACACACACACACACACACACACACTTCGGAGATGCCAATCAGCCTACAAGGCATGTCTTTGGACAGAGCGAGGAATCCCCAGAAACATGGGGAGACCTAGCAAACTTCACACACAGGGTGGAGGTGGGAATCGAATCCCTAGTGCTGGGGGTGTGAGGTAAACATGCTAACCACTAAAGATGTTAGAGATTCCATGGAGGAAAATGTACATGGTTCTAGTTAGACTAAGTCAGCCCAGAAACTTTGCTAACATCATTTCTTCTCTTATTACTCACAGTAACAGCACACTGCTAGTATTATCACCAAACACGGTTACTGGCAGTTGTGTTTGAGTGGTGTCACTAAGAGAACTGCATTAGGCTTATGTTCTGTGGGGAGCGACAGCGTGATTTGGTCTTTACAGGCCATTTTTCTTTGGGAATACTGTAATATACCCAGGTGGTGTACCAGCTACTAAATACAATTTACAGTTAAAGGAGTGGTGTGAAACTTGGATAGGTCGTTGTGACCCCCCTTTAGGAATTAGTGTATACAGTATGACAACATTACCCCAGATGACGGCACACGAGGCAACATTTATCTGCTCAATTATTAAATGATATTGCATTGATGGGCAGCCATGATCACTTCCAAGATAATTAAAAGAGAAAGATTTAGAGGCTGTAGGCTCTGATGTTCCCTCTTGACTACTGTACCTAAAGAAAGGAGTTATAAACTATAGCACAGGAATTAAAAGGGATAGGACTCTAATTAATAATTTGATGGAAAGGTCTATTAAGTGCTGTCTCAAGAAGTGAAGCAGACAAAAGCTGACTTATCATTAAACTCTTGTATGATCTGGTGTACAAGCCATCATGCAGTGGGCCCAGAGCTCATTTTGAAACTGATGATTCATTATTAGGTCCACACAATTCCCCAAAACCGGAATGTGTTAAACTGATTTAATAACATTTCATACAGACCGTGGAACAGCAGCAGGAACAGACCGAAATGGTTATGTAGTTAGAACACCATTTAGGAAAGGTGAAGGGAGAAACACATTGCTTTTGAATGCGTAAGACTAGAGAACGCTCAACAGAATCTAAACAACGGTTACAAGGATATTATCCACAACAATCTCAGACCGAAACTAAGAGAAAGCTGCTGAGGGATAAAATAACCTGTGCCTGCTACTCTAATAAGATAAAACGAAATTATTTTCTTCAGACTTTGCAGTCTTAATTGTATAACTTGCCTTCAGTAGTGGTTTCCATGGTAACCAGAAGTTATGGACAGATTTAAACAAAAGAGAAAAGAGTCGCCTAAGCAATTACTGTATAATTCTGTTTAATGTCATAATGTCTATAAATTCTTTTAAATCTTGGCTAAAAGTCTTTCATTCATGAAAGCTTTCTGTTCATGTGCTTTAAGATGCAAAACAACAACAACACCAATAATAATAATACTAAGAAGAAGAATAAGAATAAGAATAATGATAAAACCTGCAATTTAAATTTAAAAGAAGAAACGTTAAAGTTTAAGTTATTTATTTATTTATTTTTTATAAATAAAGTTATGAATTTTTCTCCATGTAAAACACACATCCCTACAATCAATACCCAGTCAAGCCTTTAACACAGAGGATAAAATCCCTGAGCTTATATTTACATTTACATTTATGATGCACATCTCTTACCTAGATCAACTTACAGAAGCACTTTGTCACAAGCTTATGCTAGTTCACTAGTTCAGGGACTAAGAGTTTAAAACCCTGTTGGGAATGTTAGTGCAGTTTGAAAAAACACATCACACAGATTTAAAAATGCATAAATAAATATTAAGTGGCCATTTAAGCACTTAATGAAGAGGTAGGTGGTTTCACACTGGGGACTTCTGCTGTAGTCAGAAACTAAGTGTGGTCTTTCCTGGCATCTAGAAAGCCTGGTTTCAGACTCACTTGTGTCACATTTGTGTTCATCTTACACATGCACATGGAGAACAAAACTCTACTGACTCACCATAAAACACACATGCAGGTCACTTTACTTCCTGAGCAAGTGCGAACACATGACGACCTTCAACGCATCTGTTTCAGACTAAATTGCCAGTGTGAAGGCTCCTATTTGAAGATTCAGCTGTTTAAACAGCAATAAGAAGCTCGTTTTTAACATCTTGGTTGTCAGAAGAGGAGTCTCGCTGATTAAATTCAGTGCTAGACAATCAGGAGCATGGTGCAGAGTGAGGTGTGGTAAGTATGTTAATGCGGGTAGGTACTAGTCTGTTTTGGCTTTGTGGCCAGAATCAGGGTTATCAATGGAGTGGCGTAGGAGAACTTAATAATAAGCCATTGAGGAGGTTGAAAACAAGCCTTGCAGCTTCATTTCTGATCCAACTAAGCTTGGATAGTGAGAGACGAGTTCCTGCTAGGAACAAGTTTTTTCTCAGAAATCCAGTCTTAATAAAACACCCAGGGAGTGAAAAAGCACCAGAATGAGCTCTGTGGATAGGAAGGACCGGATCCTCCTAATGTTGTAGAGAAGAAACCTATATAAGTGAGTCAGTTTGGAACATGGAGGACAGTTGGTTGTCCATGGTTACCCCAAGGTTGTGTTGCAGTGACAGATGGTGATATCTAACAGTTGTCTAGGGAGCTCATGAGATCTTGACATCTCCGCATCTCCAGGGATGTATGGCAGCTATGAATTGCTAAAATTTAGTTTCAGCTGATGAGCTGCCATTCATGATCAGATGTCTGCCAGACATGCTGAGACCTGTGCATACACATGAGGAAGAGTGCATGAGAAAACAAGAGGAGGAGTTGTGTCATCAGGGAAGCAGTGGTATGAAATTGGCATGAAATCTTCTCCTATACCATCTAACAAGGATGGAGAACTATTAAGACCACATGCAGCACACTGTATATTATTGATTATTTCTTTACACTTTTAGGTTTAGGTGGATCGGTTATTATCGGTTGATGGTTTCAGCTGAGGAAATCATTTGGCTCACATGAATTTACGATGTGTTGTTTGGGGAACATTAACTTATTCAAAGCCATTAACAGATAAAGACTAACAACAGGGAAAAACAATGGAAAAGTCAGTGCATAATACAGCAAAAACTAGACAACTGGTCAAAAACAAAACAGAATCAAATCAACAACGCGGACAATACAAAGCCACGTGCAAAGTGCAGGGAATAAATAGGAAGGGTAATTAGGGTCAGGTGAGAACGAGCGGGAAACAGACGCCCCCTAATGTTCCGGAGGGAATCTTCAAACAAGATCCTGACATTAATATCCATTACACAGATTAAGATGGAAAATTCACTGAATAGAAAAACATTGAAGTTGATTATTTAAATTTACAATATTACAATTTTTCTCTGAGAAACCGTATTACTTAGAATTGTATGTTATTTTTCATTTAATGATTAAAAAGATAAATAACAGCAGCATATTTTTCATACCTTTATTTTAATTACCTTATAAATATAACTTTGTAATTGTATATCAGTTTCATTATACAGTATATTATGTGTTCACACCGTATGGAATTATATAGAGTGTAAAAACAATGCAGGTTTTATGGATGTGTGTGTTTCATCATGCTCAGCTCCTCTGCATTGATGCACTCGTTTTAATGGACGCTGTAGATCATGTGTATTTAAATAGTCTAAGTCTCATATTATGCTGAAATGCACTGTAGTGATCTACTGAAATGTTGATGATTGGAAGGCTGAGGATATTAAATAAGACTTTTTATTAAATAAGAATGTAAAAATCCAAAGCAAAAACAATAAACTAAAGTCTCCTAGTTCTAGTGATCTTAGAAAAATGGTCCTCATAATTAAATGTTTTTTTTATAAAAACAAAACAAAAAAAAAACAACAAAAAAACATAATAGGCAAAGTTTCTAGCCCTTCAAAAAAAAAAAAAAAAAAAAAGAGAAAACGACAACAACAACAAAATGATTCATAGATTCATAGGCAGATGCAGGTACAGACTTTTATCGTGAAAGGTGTAAAAAGAGCAGTGTCTTTTTGGAGTTTCTAATAATTCTTGCTGTATGTTATACTTTTTTTTTTTTTTTTACAGTTTTCTCTCTATCTTCAAAAACACTGAAAGTTCAAAGCACTGTTGTTTTTTATTGTATGATTAAGGTTCAAGCCTCAGCAGTGCCAAGCTCCCACTGTTGGGCCCTTGAGCAAGGCCCTTAACCCTATCTGCTTAAGTGGTGCTGTATCATGTCTGACGTTGTGCTTAAAGTTGGGATGCATGAAGAAAGAATTTCACTGTTTTGAAATGTAAATGTAACAAAAATATTGAATAAAATAAATAAATCTTCTATTCTACATGCAGTAAGTATTTCTTGACTCCATATTTGTAGTCGCACCGTAATTACACCTCTCGTAGAACCAGATAGTAAGACTTACAAACGTTAACTGTCCTTTTAGACGATTAGCTAACATGTATTGATTTTATCTGGGTTTTAATTGTCTATATAACCTGTATATAATTAGGCATTGTGTGATCTCATGTTTATTAATTCTTAATTCTTTATTTTTTAACTCTTTATTTTTATTTAATTTATTCCGTTCATTGAGAGGATACTAGGACAATGAAGTATCTTTAGTAGATAACATGGTGCTATAAATTCGAGGAGTACCATAACCTGGACAAGGACTTCAAATTATACTAATATGAAGCTGCAGTCAGATACTTTAAGAACTCATTCATTCATTCATTTTCTACCGCTTATCCGAACTACTCGGGTCACGGCGAGCCTGTGCCTATCTGTGCCAACCCATCGCAGGGCACACACACACTCTCATTCACTCACGCAATCACACACTAGGGGCAAATTTCCAGAGATGCCAATCAAATTACCATGCATGTCTTTGGACCGGGGGAGGAAACCGGAGTACCCGGAGGAAACCCCCGAGGCACGGGGAGAACATGCAAACTCCACACACACAAGGCAGAGGCGGGAATCGAACCCCCAACAATGGAGGTGTGAGGCAACCGTGCTAACCATTAAGCCACCGTGCCCCCCTACTTTAAGAACTATAAGTTATTAATATATTACAATTAAATTAGCTAATAAACCCACTCTTGAGCTGCCACATTTAACAGACAACAAACTACATTTGGGTCAGAATATTCTGGCGCTGTTTTATATTTGGCTTTATACAGTATATGCAAATATAATACTCTTGTAATACCTCTGCATTTTCTTATACTGCATTTCCACACGGGTTTGCTTGTTGAAGCAGGTCTACAGTTCTGTGGCTGTGTTTTCACTCGTCCCTTTTGGGAAACGCCGCATTGTTTCAAATACAAGCCAGTTTTTATTTTCTTCTAGCAAATCCAATCTGCCACAGAGGGATTACACGTTTTTTTTTTTTCTGTTCAGCTCTTTTATCCGAAGTTGCACTAAATTATACAATTAATCAATGCCAAGACCTACAAGGGTCAGGGCTATTTAGCAGTGAAGTGGTGTGCAGCTTTGAGATCCATCTATACAATACAATACAACCTATTGCCTGGCCAAGTGTCATGGAGAGGATTGAATTTATTTAAAATTTAAATTCTTTTCAATTTATTCTGGGTCAGGATCATGTAAAAGGGTCCAAAGAGAGCACGTATCATCTGATCCGTAGAGGTTTCTGTTTGCCTGCTTCATGATCCTTTTATTCTTTGATTTTAATCTCATCGTATCGTTATAGAGAACAATAACAATCCTCTTGATAAATCGATTTATATGCTTGGGAAATATATTCTTTCATTCATTCATTTTCTACCGCTTATCCGAACTTCTCGGGTCACGGGGAGCCTGTGCCTATCTCAGGCGTCATCGGGCATCAAGGCAGGATACATCCTGGACGGAGTGCCAACCCATCGCAGGGCACACACACACTCTCATTCACTCACACACTCTCACACTACGGACAATTTTCCAGAGATGCCAATCAACCTACCATGCATGTCTTTGGACCGGGGGAGGAAACCGGAGTACCCCGAGGAAACCCCCGAGGCACGGGGTGAACTTTCAAACTCCAGACACTCAAGGAGGAGACGGGAATCGAATCCCCAACCCTGGAGGTGTGAGGCGAACGTGCTAACCACTAAGCCACAGTGCTCCTTGAGAAATATATTAAAAAAAAACAGTCAGAAAGCATGTGCTAATATTTCAGAGACAGTGCTCAAGTTCTGTGGAAATAAATGATCTAAACTCGTGCCTTGCGGTAGGCCGATCCTGACAAGAGCTGAACAGCTAATCTGAAGGCTCTGTCTTTGTTGGAGAAAGATTGGAAAAGATAATTAGTGCTTGTGTATAGAATAAAAGAGAGCGGATAGAAGTCAAAGCAGCGCGGACTGCTGAGAGTGAAGGAAAGAAGGATTCGACAGGAAACGCCGGTCAGTCGGTCGGTTTGACACGTTTTCCTACTCCGTCATGCTTCGACTGCAAAATGAGCAGCTGAAGAGGAGTGAAGTGGGCATGCATTTGTCAAAGGTAGCTGCATTAATGTTGAGAATGTTTTGAAGTAATTACCCATCTCGCTTTAAACGCCACGACCTTTTATCGGCACGCATCCATTAACTGTCTCTCTCTGAATAGAAAGCGTAGGAAGTAAACTGATTTTTGTACTGTTTCATCTCCCAAAGAAATTGTATTTCTGCCCTTTAGGGAGGGTGGAAGTGATGTGCAGTTGTTTATTTTGTGTAGGTGTAGGTTTGTTAGAATGTTTTTATATAGGCCCACGCCATGGTTTTTACAGGTTGATAGAATGAATCAGCAACAAAGCTGAGGTGTTTACAGGATGTTTAAAACTCATTTGAATGAAGAAAGATATTTACACACATTGTTGATGGATGTAATAGGAGTGTGGTCCGTTTAATCTTCGGCAATTTAACTCTAATAAACTCAATAACATCTTATGTTTCTCATTAGGATCTCAAGAAAATTTGAATATTTTAACAGGACTAGATACCTGATAGCACTTTTTGTACCACAATACATTTGCTTTTTATAAGAAATTCTTGCTTTTGGGAAAGTTTTGTTCACCGATAATGAAGTTTCCCCACAAGACAAAGTGTTTGAAAACAAATGATTGAAAAATAATTAAATACAGAGATGAAATTCTGACACACGTTCTGACGTTGACAGTAAAATGTATCGGTCACATACACAATCATCCACAGTAAAGACATGCAGGTTTTGACTGTCTGGGTCAAAATCCAGGAGAATAAAAGTAGAATAGAATTACAATAAAAACATCATGTAAGTGTACTGGTAATAAAAAAAATAAATATATAGAAGGTATAAAAATATAGCATAGAATAACATGCACATATATATATATATATATATATATATATATATATATATATATATATATATATATATATATATATATATATATATATATATACGTATATATATATATATATATATACGTATATATATATATACGTATATATATATATATATATATATACGTATATATATATATATATATATATATATATATATATATATCTGATGGTCATTAATCTTAAATCATAAAGTTTAATGATGTATTATATATTGTATGAAAGCTGACTAAATCTAAAGAGCAATTTAATAAACGCAAGTTAAAGATACGCATCTCTATGGAGGTTGTAATGTTTTCTCACCATAGGTTTCATATTATTTCTATTTCTGTTTCTATTTCTACAGTTTCATCCCCATGTGCAAAAACATGCCGGTAGGCGACTGGCTACGGTAAACAGGTTACATTAAATATGTAAGTGTGTGTTTGTGTGTGTGTGTGTGTGTGTGTGTGTGCGTGTGTGTGTGTGTGTGTGTGTGTGTGTGTGTGTGTGTGTGTGTGTGTGCGTGCATGGGATCATCATATATTTTATACACCTTTCTGAATTAAATCTTACACTTGTTCTGACATTAATAGTTCTTTAAACTTAAAAGGAAAAAATATTTTATGTGACTTTATAAATAAAAATTGGCTAGAGGAGTTTACACAGACAAAGCCAAGCACTAATAGTTAATCCAGGTTACCAAGGAAACCAATAAAAAAACAAGAAAATAAAGGTTGAAACAAACTATATCACCCTGCATTTTTGTGGCCATAAACCAAACTAGATAAAATGGGATCCAGTGATTAAAGGTACTTCAGGGATTATAGGATAGTTTAACCCTTCTTTTTTTTTTTTTACCAGTAAATTGGCAATCTATAAATTGACTTATGGGACATTTTCATTCAGTATAATGGACTGAATGATGTTCTGGCTTTGAGCTTTGATAACTTTACACAGAATTTTTAATGGGTGAAGGTAAACACCTTCACATTTTAGATCATTATGAACAAACACTTGGAGCATCTCAGAGAGCAGCAATGGGTTTGATATCAACATTTACTATAGAAGATAGAAACAATTGTTTTGTTTTTTTGGAACTTTTCTATGAATATATTGCCCCTAGTAGAATAGGTAGTTATGAAAGTCTACATATTCTTGAGTATGATACATTAACCACCACTGTGACACTGTGTTGAACATGGACACAACTAAAATACGCCTCTGGTCAAAAAGCTCTTTCTCATGACAAGTGTGTGTGTGTGTGTGTGTGTGTGTGTGTGTGTGTGTGTGTGTGTGTGTGTGTGTGTCATCCAGGACGACTCCAGTTCCACCCTGACCATCACCAACAAAAAACAAATAAACATAGGTCTTTTCATCAGCCCTTGATACAGAGCAACAGAAAATAATTTAAGTAAAAGCAAATATTAATTAATCCAGTTATAAATCATTTTCTGTTGGTGTGTATCAGCTGTGTATAGTCAGACCATGGAGGGAAACATACAGCATACACTCGAAAGTCAGATCTCTATAATCTGGTAATGTCCATTTAAGAAAGCACTACAATTACTGGCTGTCATTGTTGACATTTGTGCCAGAAATGCTTGAGCCAGCAGGTTTTTAATTTAGCAGCCCGAGTAAAATTGCGTCCACTGAAAATCTACAGCTTTCCTACAACGATAACCACTGTCCGTTTTATCTTTGAGTGGAAAACTGCTGTAAATCCACGTCAGTCTGGATTAGGCCTAAATATATATTTACATATTAAATGAGGCCTAAATAATATAATAATAGAATCGTTTAGGCCTAAATCTACATATTTATTTTTCTGGGTATGTCAACCCAATTACAATTAAGTGAGTACAACGATTGTTTTAACGTTTCTTATCAGACACTCGCACCTGCTCTTCTGCTAAAAAGAAAGAGAGAAAAACCCAAAGAAGAATGGATCAACTTTCTATTCATTCCAGTTCATAAAAGCCAAGGCATGTGGTGAAAAGTTATTGACATGCCTTTGTCTTTAACTGTTGCAGAGAAAGAGCAAGAGTCATGTGTCTGCATATCGAAGTGAAGAGTTTAATCTAAAAAAAAAAAAGCACTGGAGAAATGCAGCTTCCTTTTAGGCTTTTGATTGACGGTTCTGAAAGACGACACGACTGACT